>NW_010110594.1:507-36176 GCF_000699245.1 Pterocles gutturalis
AGCAGGAGGTTGTATGCAGGCAGGGCTTTGGATGGAAGTTGGGGGGTGGGAGTGGTGCCTCCCTGAAAAAGTTTGGGGTTTACTCCGTTCTGTGGGTGTGAGATTTTTTTTGTTTTGTTTAAGGTGGATGCAATTAAACTTGACCTTTAATACCAATAATAATGTGACACCTTTCCTTTCTTTGCCATAGTATCACTGGTATAATTTCTGCGCTGATAGTACTGCAGCAGAGGGCTTGGTTGTTGCAGGTCAAATCAATTCATAATGAATTACCTAACGAGGGGATGGTGGAAGGTTAATCCAAGCTATATTAAAAATCTTTAATAAACACTGTTTTACAGTGAAGAAATATTTGGGCATGTTGACCTGGTTGAATTATGTATTTATGTGGAGATTCTTTTAAGAGTATATTCCTATGACAGTATTGTTTATATAGTATTAGGAGATGGGGGTTAAAGACCCTGTGTTCGGTGATGATAATTTCATAAATGATTGTGCATCATTCGACTGGTTTTTGGAAGAGGGAGGGTCTGCTATCAAAATGTTACTTGCCCTTAGAGCGATTTTTGTTAAATAGAAGAATTATGTTAAGAACTAAACAAAGAAAATATTTTTAAACAGAAAGATTTGTTGTAAATTTCTAGCTTGTTCTCAGGGATCTCATTTTTGTGTGTTTCTTTTGATATTACCATGTTTGTGGATGCTGTGTGCAGCCATTGAGCAGAGACTGGGTGGAGTAAGGAGGCAAAGCTGCGAAATGGCTAGATTGCCCTTTCATAGCTTTTTTTTTTTCCCTTTGCTTGCGTTTTGCTGGGGTGGAGGAATACTAATTGCCGTAACAATGAAGTCTCTTCTTTAGGGAAGAATCTAATGGTGCAGGAACCTTCTGAAATGAAACAAATCTCACATTCTGTTTTGAGGCTTATTTTTCTGCAGGGTGGATCTTGATTTGTCTGACAGTGAGAAGTGACCAGTCACTGTTGCAAAGCCAGAATTTTTTTGTCTGATAGCTGTTTCAATTTATCAACTTAGATATTCACTTGTTGAATTTATTTTATTTACACTTTGGATAAGAATTATAGTTTTTGTGCAGGTATTTCACACACAAGATTATCTGAAATATAGAGAATCCCCTGCATCGTTGCTTAGCTCTATTATTTGTTCTTGTAAGTTAGTGGTTAGAGGGGTTATGGGTGGACACACAAGAAAAGACAATCCCTGCTTTCTCTGGTGTCCGCAGTAGACTAACTCTTATTAGTGTACGTACTTCATTGCATTGCCCCTCTTCGTGTGAGTTCATATAAAATAACATCTCAGGATTTTTTAGGAGCCCCTTTGAACAATGTGGCTCTGTGAGAGCAGTACTAACACTCGAGCGCTGCTGGGTCGTCGGGGTAGTACTGATGCTCAGACCTAAAGTTGTGTAGGAAAGGCCTCAGAACAAAGGATTTGGGGAATACAATAGGGATCAGATGAAGCACTTGAGAGAGGCTGCTTGTCGAAGTGCTCTCCTGTTCCAGATGTGACTCATGGCGTTCCCACCTGGATTTGGTGTTGATAGAGCAAGCACAACACAACATGAGTGATTCTGAAGCAGGCCAAGGTTTTGCTTTTTCTTTGATCTTTTTCTTTGATCTGTCTCAGTTTTGGAGTCCGGTTTTTGATGGTAGATGGCTACTGATGAGCCTATGTTTGGTTTTAATTTGCCCAAAATTAAATTAAAGGGTAGTGGTTTTTTATAAGATAGAGTTCATTCACTTCCAGGAGATGTTACAAGATTCAGTGGATGTGTTCACTAAGTGCCAGGGTCTAAAAATGAGTCCAGGCTACGAGCAATGCAGAATCCAGTAAAACACTTTCCTCTTTATAACTTTGCTTGATTTTTGTCCTTGAAATGGTGGCAGTTACTTTCTGTATGGGAGTAACTGGTTAATTTCTGTTCTACAAAAGAAGAAGGCATTAGTACTCACCTTTATGACTGTATGCAAGGTCTGTCTTGCGTGTACTGCTGACTCCTCCGCCTGTACTGTTTCTATGCTCCACCCAGCCTTCAATGCTCAGTTTGTGTTCTTCGGCTGCTCTCAACCTTTTTGTCTGTCCAGCTTGCTGTCAGTGGGACACCTATTGAGTTAACATCTGTTGACTGCCTTGCCCAACACTCCAACCTTATCTTTCTTCAAGAACTCTCTAACCAGCTTCCATCAGTGCTAATTATAAGGTGTTTGTACCCTCTTGTAAAATATTCTGGGAAACAATACCTGGAAGACCCTTGCCTGTCTATAGCTCAGAAATATACTGTGTGTGTTTGTTACAAAGTTTATTTACAGCCCTCTGCTTCTGGTATTCATGATCCACAGTGGCTGGAATTACTGTAGTACGGAGGGGAGCAGCTTGTGAACAGTTTTGTTTTGGTCAGCTTTCCCTTACTTGTGTGAACTTCAGGCCCGTTTTCTGAACTAAAGGCAAAGACAGTGGGAGGGCTGCTGAAATGTCTGTGAATTGAAAATGAAGTACTTATCAGCCTGAAAATAAGAACAGCTTAGGCCTAAATTTAGGAAATCAAGAGGACAATAAAAATCAGTAATTATTATTAACAAATAATAATTTCAGATTTCCTATAGGATGTGGGGGAGTTTCCAGCCCATAACATGTAATTTGTGATGGCAATTGAAGATATTTCCCAAGTATCAGAGCCATGTGTGTTAATCAGAATGGTTCTGGGCTGCTTCTGTGAGGAAGGAGTAAGTTACGTGCTGTCTGTACATGCAGGTCTGTTAATGAAGTTAGAACTGATCTTCCCATTCTCATTTTTATAAGAGCTTAAATATTATTGGCAGAACAACCTGTCTACTGAAAATGTGTGTGGTTGGTGAAGCCTTGCCTGGGCTGAATGTCTTTCTGCGGAGCTGCCTCCTTACCTGACCCAAGGGGAGCGGGGCTCCTGAGGTGGCTGTTGGGAGTGTAGGTGTTTATTAACGGGTGATGTTGCTTTCTCTGCTGCTCTGCTTGACGGAGTAGGTTACACTCAATTTAATAAAAATAGGCATTTACACTAAGACATAATCCTGACCTGTTTTCAAGTACATAAAGTTATTTCTTCAGAATTCTTACTATGAATGCTGCTCGAGTTAGCAGGGTGCTCACATGGCCATCCTCGGCATGGCAGGCCTGTGCCATCACTGGATGTGCAGGGGAGTGATTTGAGCTGCAGCCGTATTGTCAGCTTCATTGTGGTGCCCTGGGCTTAGCTTGAGTCAAATGTCTGCTTTTCTTGTGTTACAGTTATTTTAGAACAATGCTTTTCCTCATTCCTGCCGTGTTTTGAGACCTACTGGTGAGTGTTGAATATTAGAAACATTTGAAAGAACCATGGTTTTTATCTGATCAATAATTTAGTTCTAGTTTTAACGTGGCGAACTTTCTAGGTCCTGCAGGTTAGCCCCAACAAATGTGTCTCTCTAACTTACATCTTATCTTAGTTGTTCAAAGAAGGACCTTTTATGTAGACTCATTGAGGCAGGACTTGGATGAGGCAATGCTTGTCTCATTCAGCACGTTTAAAAGTTCGTTCTTTTTTCTTTTTTTTTTTTAACCTCATGCTCTCTCTTCAGGGGATTGGTTGGGTGGGACGTAGGCTGTCTGGCTTTTAGTTCACTGTCATGGAAGCGACCTATCACATCACTTCATGCTGGCACGTACTGCTAAGGAAATTTCAAAGAAAAATGTTACTGACAAAATAAGCGTATGGTGTGATCCATTTCATCAGTACTATAAACATACAGTCCTCTTCAAAGCAAATTGCGTGTGCAGAGCATTGATTGTCATACTAAGCAGTATCAGTGCACTGATGCATGCATAGCTGTATGAAAAAATCAACATTATGAATTCAAAGTACTTGTTCATACATTTAGAAGCACTTTTGCCATTTCCTCCTTACTGGTACTTCTGAGAGAGCCCAGCAGTTTGACTTGGCTGCTGATGGACTCTTGGATAAGGGTTGTGATTAAATAAATGTAATAAATACATCTTTGTGGTTGTGATTCTGTTGATTCTGGAAGATTTACTTGATACTTTTAACCAGTAACTAGTTGCTGCCGTCTTGAAAAGGTATTTCCAGTTACGGGACAGTCCATCGCGGTTGAGGTTTGTAGGTGGTGCTGCAGCAAATGCCTGTCCTGTAATTTTCTCAGATCTGTTGTTAAATAGGTCCCTGTTGAGTGAGTTTGCAGATACGCTTTTCTGAAACACTCTTGTTCTCCAGTGCCTGCTGGTGAGTCAGCTGGCGCAGCTCCTCTGAGGCAGGGCTAAAGGTGACAGGTTTTATGGCATGATGCAGTACTAGTTTATGTCTGAGATAGCTGCCTTCGTGATTGAGATCACATACACATTCCCTCTTGTGTCTGTGTTAATTGTTCCTATTGTGTTCCACAACTCTTAAGTTCTTTTGGTTTAATTAGACAAGTGTCTTCACCGCCCCTCTCCTGCAGATTGCCTCTGCCTTGTTGTTCTGCACGGAGGTAGCTTAGTGCTAAGCAAAGGTGTTAAGTTTATCCCTCTTTAAGACTAGAGGAAAATCAGTTAGAAACACCTAACCTGTTTGCCTGTCACTAAATGACTGTTTCTTCCATAAAGGAATAATGGTGGCAGTTTGTCTTGTGCTGGATTCACCTGTTTTTTGGGGGTGAGGAAAAAGACTGGATAAAGAATTAGGTTTATTTAAATGCTAGTGTCTTTACAGTGTATTAAGAGGATGATGTCATTAATGTGTGTATATGTATTTTGAAACAGATGGTGTCTATTAAATCAGTGATGGTAGAAGGTTTTGGTTCTCGCTCAGCTGGACTTGTAGGCAGCAAGCACAAACTCGACTTGGGGAAGCTTCACAGAGGAGCTCGAGCTCTAGTATTGATCTGCAGCAGACAGTGAGGATGGGTTGAGGAAAACCTTGTGAATAGCTAATACTGTTTCAACAAACCTGGAATTTGTCTTTTTCTTGGTTTTGTCCCACTAGTAAGGCTGGGATGAGTACTAATGATAGATAATTTCCACTGCCACGGCATATCACAATCACAAATCAACAAAATGAGAACTGAGATGGTTGTGACCATAGTGTATTGCTGCCTGGTGTCTGGTCTGTCTTGGCCCTGCTTTGTGCTCCCTGACATTGCTTCTGCATGGGAAGATTTTTTCTGGTTCAGCAAATGAGTTTGTCTTTTGCTCTCTGGGCTTAGATGAGAGACGTTCTCCAGGGAAAGCAGCTGCTCTCTGCAGCAGGAGCGTTCTTGCACGTGTGAGTAGGTGGGTGACGCAGGGATTCTGAGAAGGGATGCTGGTAAAGTTGGGCAGAGGAAGGCAGGTATTGGGGACTGGTTCTCACAGCTTCGGATCTGCTGTAGAGGCAGTAGTGTAGTAGGTGAAGATGGGTCATAAGAAAGATGAGGCACCTTCTACAAGAACCCTGATTTCATTACGGTTCCCTGTAATAGGGTAAGATTTATGTATAAGTTGTGATGTTCTTTTTTCTTCCCCCTCACCTGTCAAATGAAGCTATTTTTGGTCAACAAGCTTTGGAAGTGGCTAAAAGACTAACAGGACGCTCTCATGATTTGAAGAGTGGAAGTTCTGTCTTTATTTTTGTTCAGATATTTCTTCGTGGTTTTGACCTTCTGTTCTTAAAGCTTTAACACAGGTATTCCTTCAAGTTTCCTTCCAAATGTTTTTTATATGTAACTTGAATCAATTCACAATAATTTTTGTTAACATCTTATTTCCAATATAACAGGCAGTTTAATAATTGAAATATTTAAATTTGGGTATAGTCCTGTGACCTCCTTTACAGTTGTAAGTCTGCTACTTAATTCTTTGAGCCAGAAAAGTGAGGGGGGAAGAACTGAAAAGAACAAAGTTCAAATCCAGTGCATGACTGCTGACCAGCCATTAGAAACTATCCTGAGTACATGCGCTCTTCTCTCGGTGGCTAAGAGAATGTAGCTTAAATACAGTGTTCTGCTATCATAAAATGTGCCTGTATTGTTTGCCCTAGCAAAAATGATTTTGAAAAATATCTTGCTGAAGTCATCCAGATAAACCATGAAGTGCGTTGCGTGTTTCTCTGAACAAGTTTAGAGTAGCAGCTTGTAATACTTTAGCCCACTGTAACACTAGTTCTCCTCCTTTCTCCCTCTGTCCCATTCTTCTGCACCCCGCCATATCTGACCAAAAAGTCATTCAAGTTTCCAGTGAAGTTCAGTGAAAACCCCATGGGGGTTAATATGAATTTAAAACTAATTTTGTGAAAGAATTCCTTGCCATCATATCACTATCACAACTTCCTAAACAACAGCATAGAGAGGTCTATGTCCAAAACTTTTCCATGCATTTCAAAGGTTTCTTTTCTTCTGCACCCTGCTGTTTTCTGGGTTGTTCATTTTTTGGTAGTTTACCTCCATTTTCACACAGAACTTAACAGGCAGGCTAGAAGGAGGATGTTTTCACTTTTTTTCTCTCAAAGTCTACATGTAGGTTGAACTCTGACCTGGGAGAAGCTTAAAGACCCTGTAATGATAGTAGTGACTATGTGCTTGAGATGTTTCTCCTGAGAGTTAATTGTATCATGCTTCTGTCAGAATTACAAAACCAAAGTGATGGGGGGAGGACGAATGCCTGGGAAGGCAACAAGACCAAAAATGTGTTTTGTTTTCCAGTCCTAAAGGTAGGTAGTGATTGCCAGTGATGTGTTAAGTAGTGATTATAACTTGAAAGAATACGGAAAAGTGGATGGGCATGTAAGTTTATGTCAAAATGCACATCTCTAATTAGGACAGAAATGCATTTATTTAGGGAACACGCAGTACAGAGCGGATAACTTCCTCCTGTTTTATAGCATCTCGATGGCATTTCTTAGCTTTTCTAGATGTAACTGTGACCAGCATTCCCAGTCTGTGGAAAACAGGTGTTCTGTCTGATTCGCTGTAGATTGTTGTCTAGTTCCCCGTGAATTTATTGTTGAATTATTGTCAGAAGTAAGCTACAGAATCAGGTTTTTTAGCAAAGTCAATTCAGTTAACTCATAAAAGTAGTTGAAAGGGGTAAGAAAACAGGCACAGGACTTTTTGGTTTTTTGTGTTAAAATGTATTTGCTTTGATAAATCTCTGAACTGAAATGGAAAATATTTTTGGTAACTTATTGCAAAATGTGAACAAACAGTGCACAAAATGCTCTATGATGTGTAGTACTGTGTTGATATACTTGAAGCATTTGCGTATAAGATCTAAAGGCATTTTAAGACTTCACTTAATTGCAGAATGACAGGCTTACTGAACATGTGAATTAACAATAAGGCTCAGAATTGTAATTCATATCACATTTTAATTTCATATTTTCCAAAATAAGACAGTTGTTGGAGCTCACTCTTCCATAATCCTTCAGCTGGCTTTATTGATGGAGGCTGAAAAGTGGATAAAGATTAGCCCAGCTCATAAGTGAGTGGCTTTCTTGTATTCTTTGACTCATCCCTGCTGGCTTGGCAGGTGATGAATTCTGACATTTTCTAGGGTGAGGTGTGTTTTTGCCACCCTGTCAGAAGAACTGTGCGGCTGTTCTCCTGTGATTATCCTGTATGTGTGCTCTCTTGTTGTAATGGCAAGGTGAAGGGGGGAAAGGAACTAATGTTTCATTTTACTTGTTACAGTTTTTCTTTCCTACCAACAGATGGAGACCGGTTTCTAGGAAACCTTTTGAGGTCAAAGGAGTTATGCCCAAGAAATATGGATATTACTTCACTTATAATTAGATTCCTGTTTACATGGCAGCTTCTATGTAATCTGTTTCCAGAGTACATTTGTGGGAAAGTTGTTCTATTCTGTGGCTTGAGTTTGATAAAGCAACTTTTTGCTTACTGGGTTTAAAACAAAATCAGACCATTAAAAATTAGTCTAGATTAGAATGAAGTGTTCTTATATACGTGCTAGAATTCAGCAGTGTAATCTAGAGGTGTAAGAGAACAATTAATTTAATCTAGTTCTCCCATAAAGGACTGTAGCTGTAATGGCCTGCAAATACAAATAACCACTTTCTTAAATCTGCTTGTTAGTATGTTATGAAACAAGATACACTGTTGAAAAACTGTGAGGATCTAATGTGCCAGCCATATAGCAAGAGCTTCTACTTTAAGGTGTAAATGGATCATCTCAACTTCACAGAATTGTGGAATTTAATTCTGATTGTATCAATTCAGTTAGTCTTTTAGGTGTCACTGAAACCAACCTTACAATCTTCCTCAGTATTTTATCAGCAAGATCAGTTCAAGCTCCTCCGTTGTCTTGCCTTTGCTCCCACCAAGTGTGTCAAAAGTACTGCTTAGGGACCAGCATGGTAAACAAATCAGTGAAATGGCTCTGCTGACTAACAGCACCCGTTTCTGCTCTGGTCTCTGCTGCCACTTCGTAAGTGACTTGCCTGCCACTGGGACTGAAAAATTACCTGAAGAGAGGAAGCTGACTGAACTAGGATTTCAGATACATTAACAAACTCAGAAGAAAACATGAGTTTTCTTTGAGGTAAGACATCTTTTAAGAACAGTAGAATGTGTTAGAGAGACTTCTTAACAGTTAGTAGTGTGTAGCTGGACACTTGAGACCATTTTGAGTTTTACACTGGTTGTTGGAATGTTAAGTGATTGCAAATTAAGATTTCAGTTTGAAGCTAAAGTGAGCAATATAAAACTCTGTAATTGGTTTCATAACGTGAACCCAGTTGTGTGTTTGTTGTGTTCTTACTGGCTTGTGCCTTTTTAACACCGAAGGTACTTGGTATTGGCATGCCTAACCTGACAGTCTGAGAGTGGGAACTCAGATTCTGTCTCCTTCAACGGAACATTCTTGTAGAATAATATTAAATACATTATTTTGTCATAATAATACTTTAATAAACTCAGCTATAAGACCTTTTTTAAGATATTAGGATTCTGAAAAAAAATTACTGTTCTTAATCGACAGCAGCACATGGCTCTTTGATGAGCTTTCAGGGTTGAACGGTGTTGGTCTGTTCTGTATCTGCTGATCGTTTGCGCTGTAATTCATGCCATCTATCTTTTCTAATTTTGGATATAATGAGCTACAGTTACGTGTTTAGTGTACGTAGCTTGTGTTTTTGTGGGGAAGATTGTTTATGGAGCCTAAGCAACAGTCATGAAAACTGCATAAATTTAATTTAAGTTCCTGGAAGAGCTATGAACATGTATTCCAAGCTCTGCAGTAGCAGGCTGGTCAGCAGTGGTTGTCAGGTGCTAGACAGCAGCAGCAGGGTGAACTTGGAGTGGTGCTGGTGTTTTTAACTGTTGGCTCCTGCTGCTGATTTTTTTAACTGTTGGCTCCTGCTGCTGATTTTATGAACCAAGGAATGGTGTTGAAGCTTTTATTGGTTTAACTCATAAAAATTCAAAAGTTAAGAGAAAAAACGCAAAATACAGGAGGGAAATACGTGCTTGTGGGAATTACGGGAGATAGGAGAAGTTAATAAACTTGGTGGTTGTGTGCTGGCAGCTGGTAAGCACGGAGTGCAGTTCCTTCCCATGGTGTGATTCCCATAAGGAAGTTTAAAGGACAAAAGCCCTCATTCTTTCTGGGATGCTAAATCCCTGGCTGAGCTAATACCTTGCAGGGACCAGTGTAGCATCGTACTGAAGGTATAAGTTATATCGTGAGTTAATAACTGGTGGCTAATGGTTTTTTTGACCTCCATATTTATGGCTTCAATGTTATCACAGTACAGTATATGTGTTACTCTGAAAGAGTTGAATGGTACCCTGCCACATACAGATAAAACCTTCCAATTAAAGGTGTAAGAATGAGTTATCACAGTTTCTAAACAAAGTCATAACAATAGTAAACTAAAGGGCTTAGTGGAAACAGAAAAAAATGACAAAGCTTTCATCCTAGTCAAAAATATTTGCATGAGCTGGGGTATCTATGGGTATCCATGCAGTAATCAGTAAGTCAAGGGTTAAGTCCAGAAACTCTATTTTAGGAGTTAAAACTAAGAAAGCAGGCTGGGTTTGATTTTAAAAACTTCTGTCTAAAGGTGTGTTTGAAAACTTCTATTTAGTCTGTAGGTTTGCAAGGTAGATGATCTGCTTGAAATAGATAAAAGCTGAATGTTGATTTCAGGGGACAGTGTCTTTACCAGGCACATGTATTAAATCCAAATTTTAGTACTGGTTAGTGTCTGGTGTACTCTAATAAGCAAAAACATAATGAACTCTGAAGGATTTTACAGACTAAATTTGGTATTTTTTTATGAGTACACAATAGGCAGTTTTAGGAATTTTGATTCCGGTAACTTTGCTCTTGCTTGATATTTGTTTAGGTAAATGAACAGGCATTTTTGTCAGGTTGAGATTAAAATACTGAAGGGTTAATTTGAGTCTATAATCTGTTTCTCAATTATATTTGGAGAATACTTGTGGAAATAATATTTAAATGTGTCCTGAAGCAAGTATGAACACCATCATAGAAATACCAATGAGCCAAGGCTTATGATTTATTGGCATGGCTTATCAAGAACTAAGGGGTACTCTGACTCTCTCTTGCCTGAAAGTGTTGGGTTTTTTCTTACTCATTGCTTTGACTGTATAGCTGTTGTGCTTTGAATTCCTACTATAGAGCTGTCTCAGAGCTAACAAACATAGCTGAACCCGTTTCATTTTGCTGTTTGTACATCTTATGAATGGTTAGCAGATCTCTCTTGTTAAGCTGTTGCAAAGTTTTCCAGTTAATCTAGGAAACACTCTAACAACAGTGATAGACATCAGCGCAAGGACCTGCTGTTTAAAGTCAGGAAGAATAAACTGTCTTTTGAATTGTTAGGATGTCTTAGTCACCCTCAGGAGGAGGGTGGTTCCTGCACAGTATCAGATCTGTGATCTTCAAGTGTGAGGTTAGACTCAGCTGGGTGCCCTGGCACTAACCGGGTGCAAAAGGGGTGTATTTAGTCACCATCAGGGTGGGACCGTCTTAAAATGCATGTCAGGCAGCACCTCTGAGCCTCAAAGCAATTTCAGTAGGAGTAAGTGTGTCCTCAGCACAGTGTGGGCGAGTCTGGTGGTGAGCGCAGCTGGCTCCAGCAAGAGGCTGTGTGTAAAAAAAATCTCAGAATCCCAGTTTAGGAAAATGGGAGGTGATTCTTAGACATGAAGAGACAGAGTGTCTTCCACTTTGTTTTGTAAATGAGAAAGTCAGAAGCTGTACTATGCTGTTTCCACCTTCCCATAGAAGGAAGGGTTCTTCTGATTTTCGGGTTTTTCTGGCCAATTTGTTGCTCTTTATCGATAGTTTTATGTATTTTAGAAGCTTGTGTAGGGGAAAAATTCTGACCTGTGATGTTCTTGGCTTTTTTTCTAGATTTTTTTTTTTTAAAACATTATGCCTTAGCATGCCACTCTTCAGTCCTACAACACTTACAGATTGAATTAGATCTATTCTCCTTACTGCTCAGGCATTTCTACCAGTCCTAAGTATAAAAGCTGAGCTTTAGCCGAGTGGAAAAATTAGCAGTTGAGATGAGGTGGAGTTGTCTGAGGATAGACTAGTGTTAGCGGAGCTGAGGAGGATGTTACGTACAGTGTTTGAATGGTTTGTGTTGTTCATGGAGAAGTAGCCTGCCTCAGCTGCAGTGGGTGATGGCTGTGGTTCTTCTCCCACCAGGTACTCTCCATTCCAGAAAACTGAGCAGATACTGTACTGCCGGGAGGAGAAGGGGGCAGACATCTGATGTGCCATTCCTGTTCAGCCAGGTCCAGCTCCCGATTTTCAAATGCTTGTAAAGACAACCGATTGTGCCAAAAGCACTTGTAGCCCGCTTTTGTTGCTAGGTTGTACGTATGCGGAGGTTTGCCACTCGGTGCTTTTATATGTGCAGACTTGATAGGGAATCAAATAGGTGTAAGTTAGAAACTGAAACTTTTTGGCGGTGCAGGTGGGACTATTAGTAAGAGGCACATCCTGTTTTACATTTAATTAGTAGCTGTTACTCCATGGACGGCTCTGTTTAGGTTCAGTCTTCTTTTATTCCAGTACTTAATACAGAACAAATTAAAAATTTCACAAAAAGACATCTTTTATTTCAGAAAAGATCTAGCCCTGTCTTGACACCACTTTATTCACAGTAAGCTGCTGATACTAAGAATGACTGATTTCAGGCAAGATGTGATGACCAGGTGTTGTTTCTCTGTGGTTTTTTTCCCAAGGGTTCTCTTTGAACACTTGCTTCCTCTCATTACCGAGGTTGTTTGCGGGTGTGTGTAACTCAGTGGTGACTATAAACCTTGATAGGTGATGGAGGAGGACTGGTTAGTCTTGCTCCACCGAGTTTTGTGTGTCACAAAGCCTTCTCTAGCTAAGGAAAAGGCAGTGCTCATGGACAATATTAATCCATTCTCTGTTGTTTCTAAAAGTGGCACAGGTGTGTAACTAAATTTGAGTCCTTTTGGGCTTTTTGGTTTTGGACACTTTTGCTTGGGTAGGTTTTTTTTGTTTGTGGGTTTTTTCCTGTTTGGGTTTTTTCCTTTTTGTTTTGTCTTTTGTTAAAGGATGTACATGAGGGAAACCGCCCTGGAAATACTTTGCCTTTGTTAAAAAGTCAGGAATACTGAGAAGGGTGCTTGGAACGCTTTTCAGAGAAACAAGATACTGTAGATCTGTTGATTGGTAACTTATTGTGGATCAGCTTTAATTTGCTAATCGCAGAAATAGCTGCTTTGCCCTGGAGCTGTTAAAATTTATCTAGTACTAAGATCTGTTTCTGAATAAATATTCAGAGTTAGAGTGATGGAGGAGGCCAGGTGGTGCATATTTGAGGGGGGAAAATGGCTTTCTAACTAGATGGCATGTCAAGGATCGCCTTATGAACACAGTTGCTGTTGTTTTTAGGCAAGTGCTGTTGTTGCATCTCCTAGATGCAATGGCAAAATCGACAAAATATCAGAGTATGGTTTTTACTGGAGTTGTTGCACTGATGCTGGATTTGCAAGGCATTCACTGCTTAGTGGTAGTTCATAAAACCCACCTTCTGCTTTTAATACTGTGATTTTTACCATGGTATTGCTACCAGCAGATTTTGGAAGTTTATATCTTTGTGTTCTGCTATTCAGTGCTTCAAACAGTACTTCTGTGTAAAAACAAGTGCCTTGTTTTGTTCTTCCCCACAGTGTTTATTGCTACTGGAAGCGTTGCTATGTTAATACTGAAGTGCAGAGATTCAGCCATTATAAGCCTCTATTTTTCAGTACTTAAATTTATAGCAGCATTGCCCTCTAGAGGGCACTTCTTCTGACCATTTCAGTGGATTATTTTTTTATAATAGCTAAATTTCCATTAATTTGTATGCGATGCTCCTACTGTGTAGTGAACAAGATGCATCTACTGAAGGGCAGTTGTCTCCTTACCTGTCAGGAAGCGAGGTGCGGGATAAGAACAAGTGAAATGTTTGCTTCTGTTCTCTGAAAGGATGTAGCCTGCACTGTTGGTTTTTGACTGAATTGTTTCTGAAATAGCTGTTGGGCAAGAAGTCAAACTAATTAGATGATGTCTTGCCTGTGTCGGGTGCTCCTGTCCTAAAGGGCTTGCAGTGCGGTACCGTGGTGCACAGCGTTTGGTGTGGAAGATCCACCAGCAGAGTGAAATACAAGCAACTTGTCACTTAAGCTTGTTTTGAAGCTGACAGCAGAGCCTCGATAGGTTTAGAAACAATCTCCTGATCCCCTGTGGTGGATAAGTAGACATTAATGATGTGAGCTTAGTATTTTCTTAAATTTTTTTTCATACAAGAAAGGCTTTTGTTTAAAACAGGCTCCTTACCGAAATTGCTGTGTATAGTGAACCTTGTGTACCTGTATGCCTTGCATACCTTTTGTGGTGACCATCGCATACCTGTGTGTCTAGTGGAGAGGCAGCGGGAACACGTGTTTCCTGAAGTGCCTGGTAGAAAGTTTACAAACCCAACTGCTATCTCCTGAGTCTTTGTGTATTGTCGTGTTCAGTTTATCTCCTTGCTAAAAGCTGGTTGGTCAAACTTGCTGAACAGCTTGAGTAAACTGTATTACATACAGATTGTTGTCAGGTAGGTCAAAAATGCCAACTTCAGCATTTTCCATAATCATGCTGCTTACAAAAGAGTACCTGCAGTGCAGAAATCAAAAGGCAGTGCTGCTGAAATGATTTTGGTCGTGTTGCCTTGACTAAGATTACAACTTCCCGGTTGAGGTAGATTGTGCACTAAGAATGCTGACGTTCATGTTTCTACGTAAGAAGATATTAAATAGGGTTGGGGAAAAAATGGGTAATTGGTGAAAGGCACAATTCTGACTGACCTAAACAGTATCTTGAATATGTCAGATTTCCCCTGTGTTCTGAATTAGCTTGCACTGTCAGATGTCTAGAGATCGAGTCAGTGAACCCAGCTGAAGGCTTGTGGCAGCTCTGCACCCTGGTAACTGTGCCGCTCTGATAAGACTGAAGATCTGTTTAAAAATTTGCCATACCCTAAATAGGGGCTAGATAAAAATTAACTGTAGGTAAACTGCGTTAACACGTGACTGGAAAGAAGGCAAGTATTGTCTTTTAGAATGTGTTTCTTTGGAACTTCTTCAGATAGCGTCACTAGAATAGAAAAAGTAATTTGTCTAATATAACTGTATAATAATCTACCTATAGAATTCATGTGCTGAATTATAGCCGTAGGCTTTAAACATGCTGTTTGGGTAAATCCTAGAGAACTGCCTACTGTAATGCCATGAATGAGCTATGGTGACAAACTGAGTGTGCCTTGATGCCCTTTGCCGTGGCCTGAAGCGTGCTGGAGCATTGTCCATAGTCACTTTCTGGAATGGTCTCATCTTCCCTTAAGCTTTCTTCCAAAGCCTGAAAGATAGAGGAGAGTGTTAATTGATCTCTAGTGTGTGTTGAAATGAATGAACCTGAATGAACCTTGCTGGGTTTAGTCTGATGAAGAGATAAATCTACAGAAGATAAAAAATGTAGCATAAAAATTGAGGATTTTGGGGGTAGCTTTGTGATAGGAGCAGTGAGTGCAAAAAGTAGGCTGCTTACAATAGGCTTTAAGTTCTTTTAATCACAAGAAAATATAGTGGAGTTGCCTACAAACAAGAACTGGTCTGGGACTGAAGATGTCCTTCAGCTTCCTGTTTCTTAAAAGAGTAATGGTGAGAAGAGGGGCAATAAAGAAAGTGTACAAGTCTCTCCAGGTTGGAGGTGTGCTGTCAAGCCATAATCCGGACTAGCAAAATAAAATTGCATTTACAGTTTTAGTAAGCTTGTTCTGTCCTGAGTGGTGTTACAGTCTGAGTACATAAATGTTCATGGCAGTCCGAAGTGAATTTAAAGGAAATTAATGGTGTCTCTTTCTCTGCCTTCTAGATGGATTGAATCTTCTGTGTTGAATGCCTCCGAATTTCCTATTGGATTTCGCGTCTGGAAACATATTTTTGATTTAAGCCACTCAGTGGCAGACTGATCCAGGGTTCCTAAGACTTTAGATCTTGAGGAGGCAGCCGCTGCTGAATCACGTTAACCTGACATCACAGCCACAATGGTGCTGTCACAAAGGCAACGAGATGAACTGTAAGGAATGGTTATTTTTGTGTCTCATTGTCATTAAACTTTAAATACTAACTTTTGTCTCCAAATAGATTTTACAGGGTGGTTTTGCTCACATGCTGATCAAGTACCATGTATAATGGTTTAGATCTCTCTTATTTTTCATACAACCTCTGGTATTTGATAACAGAGCTGTGAAATGGTGAAAATACCATTTCAAAGTTATGGCATAAAAAATAGATTCTTAAATTGCTATAACTTATTGTGCTCTACTTTGTTTTGACTTCAGTCACAAAGTTATGAAAGGGTTGCAGTAAACAGCAAGAGCACTGTAATATATGCTCCGAACTGATCTGTGAATTATACTTTTATCTTGAGTAAATTCTGACAATTTTTTTGCTATTTTACTCCTGAATGTAGATAAGGATCTGATCAGACTGTGCTACAAGCTAAGACTTGTTCTCTTAAACTGAGCATTTTATTCTGAACTGTTCTACCCAAAACAGTTTTCCTTCAAAGATAAAGCCACAGCGTTGATATGTAGACGTGGTTGTCACTTTTGTACCTGCTGTGGGTTTTATGTATTATACAGATTGATAAGTGTATTCGTGCTACTCGAATGTTTGGTAACGTGAAAGAAAAAAAAACCAAACCTCTTCACCAAACTTAAAATAAAATGTGTATCCTGCTATTGACGTCTTGAAGCAAAATCTGTTTGCCCAATGTATTTATAAAATTTGCTTGGGCTTTTAACAGGCCTAATAGTGCGAGGTGTACTGCATTGAAGACTTTGATATTCGTCGTGCTTTTTTAAAAACTGAAAGTCTGAACCAGTTCTTTTATTCAGAACTGTGGCTGAAGATGCTGTTCTTTGTTTTTTAGAAATCGAGCAATAGCAGATTACCTTCGTTCTAATGGCTATGAAGAGGCATATTCGGTTTTTAAAAAGGAAGCTGAGTTAGATGTGGTGAGTTCAAGCAAGAGTCTTCATCTGTATTTTAAGTAGAGTTTATAATTTTATGGCATTTGCATCCATTTTGAACATGTATATCTATTATCTACCTATTAACTCGTGGAGTTTCAGATCTGGAGCTGATAAGCTCATACAGCTTGTTGCCTTGCAATAAAATTTAAAAAATAATAATTGGATGACTTGGCAATTTCAGAAGAATGTGTCTAATTTTAACACATGTAATTGCTGTTTCCTGTTGTTGTGTCCATCCCTCCTTCCCTCCCTGTAACTCATTTCCTTAACAGTGCTTATTCTTACCATGAAATTCTGCATAGAAGCATAAACTTTCAGCAGTAGAAAATTAGAAGACTGAAGACTGTTCTCCTGTGCCCAGACCTGAAATGGTGTAGAACAGTGCAGCTTTGGAGGCTGACTCCACATGGTAGTGTTTAAGAAACAGGAAGACAAAACAGGATTGCTTTTGTCCTCTCCTTTATCATCCAGACCAAATGGTGGAAATCTGTTTTGGGGTTGGGCTTGGGTCAGTAGTTAAATCATTGTCTGAACTGTTGCATACCAGTTGGTTAACTGTATAGTAGGAGGGCAAGACTCAATAGTTAAACTGTTGATAGCTCTGGTAAGCAACTCGATTTTGTTAGACTGTACAGATACTCGTGACTTGGACCACTCATTTCTTGCAACTTAATTCTGTTGATTTGCTTTCGTAACAGATTATTCTTTTTTTTCAAAAAAAACTTGCCACTTATTAGTACAGGAGGTGTGCATTTCATCTGAGTTTAAATTTTGCTGGAGACACCTGGATTGAGTAGGAAACTTCCTGTGTGCTGACTTTTGATAAATCCTTGCATTTTCTCCATTATAAATATTGCATTGTTCTTTTTCCAGAGTGCTTGGTTGAAGTTTGACTCAGTTTCTCCAGTCTGCTAATAAATAAGTAGAAATGACAAATTGGAATACCATACTTATAATTGAAAATCCTAATACCATTCCCTTATCCGCCTTATCTATCAACCTAATTAAGTCTTCTCTTCCCAAAGGTTAAAAAGGCGATCTAAATAGGGTAGATGGTCCTGGGGGAAATAGAAAATGTAGTTGCTGAAAGTTCCATATTACTTTCTTGCAAGAAGTTCTGAATTGGATGGGGCTGTACTAAAATGACCAAAAAAAAAAAAGTTAAAGGCAGAAATTATTTCAGTAAATTGGAAGGCTTCAAGTGTAGCTCTTCAAAGAGGGCTTTCCTTTTTTGTATTGATTATTCCTGCAGATAACTCCAGCTTTGACAAATGCCCCTGAAGTGATAGATGAACATCTGGTCTCTGCTAGGCTTTTGTGGCATAAGCCATGCCATTGCTCTTTTCCCCATGTCTTTGTCATTCTCCATCTATTTTAGAATGATTCTTATATGAGATTGTCATTTTGTACACGGAAGGAAAGTGTGCAGCATTTAATTACTCTTCTGTGTCTCTGCTTGTTTTTCTGTGATGCTTTTGTTCCTCTTGTGTTAATAGATGGGAGCGAAATAAAAAGAGTAATCCTCTGGCTTTTAGAGTAAGATCAGCTGTTCATTGTTACTCCTCAGCTATTCCTAAAGGAGAAAAGTATTCAGTGGAAGAAAATTATTCTTCATTAAAGTTTCATTAGAGTTACAAAATCAGTGTTGGTTTCTCCAGTAGCCGAGGCAGTAGGGGAGATATAGTAGTCTCTGGTTCGGCTACTGAAATAAAGATGCAGGGAGAGTGTACTTAAAGCTTGTCTTTGAGAAGAGAGCACAAAATAATGTAAAATTATGGTAATGATTTGAGGTTAATTATAATCAAGTTTGTTTTTTGTTAAATAAAGTTAGTTTGGGCTAGCTGGTTTTCAAATGTAACAAAGTATGACACAACATTCTCAGACATGCAGAGCACTTAAAAAGCTTTCAAGTAATGAAGATAGAAAGCAGCATAGATGAGTTTAGTCCTAGTTTTTGGATTGTATTTGCAGAATCCAGCTGGCATCATTAATCTGTACTGCTGCAGTATTTTTAATTGAAAATTATATTTTAAAATGTTTTCCTCTCTTCTGTTTGTGTAAAGTGTAACTATTAAAATTTGAAGCATGGCTGTTCTGTTTAGTAAATCTGATTACAGTCCTTTGCTTGAATTCTTTTTTCTGTGGTCGAGAGATTGTACTAAAATGAGCTGTTTATGTTGCCTTTGAAGAAGCACTTCTACAGGCTTTAGAAATAGAATTTATTAATTCACTTAAATGCTTCTCCTGTTCAGAATGAAGAGTTAGATAAGAAGTATGCTGGACTTCTGGAAAAAAAATGGACATCCGTTATAAGATTACAAAAGAAGGTAAGCAGAGATCTGATGGATTTGTGTGTGTAAGAAGTTATGACTCGAGTCAAACATTCATCACTGAATAGAATGTCACATATTTTCCTTGTCAACAAACTCAAGGTTTAGAAAATGATGCCTCAAAGATGAATTTTGAGGACTTGAGTAGGGCAATGTTTTGAGTAGAAAATGTTTTCTCTATCTCAGTGCTAGCAGAGACATCCTCTTGGTTTCTTTATAAAAATTTCTTCAGTTTATGGATTGCATGTGCAGTTTCTGAAGCTGGAAAGGAAAAAGGTGCCTTAAGGCAGTTTGTGAGTGGAAAGATTGAAGGCTTAATTGGTTTAGAAAGAAGGTAAAAACCTGTGCTGCCAGTTGTCTTTGGCCATCCCATTAAAGGGAAGAAACCATTAACTCCAGTGCATTAGAGCAAGTGATTCCACTGCAAGTGGACAGTACAAAACTCTTTTTAGTAATGCTTCAATGGATCTAGAGTGTATTAAAAGCTTTTAAGAAAAAAAAAATCAGTGTGCTAACAATAAAGACCTTTGTATTGTAAAGGTTAACACATCCAGGGTTTGTTACACCTTTTGTTTCTCTGCTGTGGGTAACGTGGATGCCGATTCAGGGATACAAAAATCATTGCAGTAGAAGCATTCCTTTGTGTTAACACAATCTTTAATAGTTTGTCAGAATAGGAGCTCAGACACATTTGCACAGTATGTGAGTGAACATGATTTTGTAGAACTTTTTTTCCTGTCAAAATATGTGGGAAGTTGGAGAAGAATAAATGATCAAATTATTGAAGGATAAATGATAAATTATTAATTTGTGTGATTTTTAGAAACACCAACATTATTGAATGTTGGTAATCAGTTTGGATCTGTGCAAGCTTTGCTTCAAGCTTTGCTTTACTCTGAGTTTGGGAGCCGGTCGGTATTTGGATTATTAATGAGTGCAGGTGAATCGTGATGTACAACTAGAAATGAATGGTCTCTTTCAATTTCATAAACTTAGGTAATGGAATTAGAATCGAAGCTGAATGAAGCTAAAGAAGAATTTACATCAGGTGGACCTCTTGGTCAGAAACGAGACCCTAAAGAGTGGATTCCTCGTCCTCCAGAGAAGTATGCATTGAATGGACATAGGAGTCCTGTCACTCGAGTAATTTTCCATCCGGTTTTCAGTGTTATGGTCTCCGCTTCAGAGGATGCCACAATAAAGGTACGTGTTTGCTACAGCAAACTCAACTAAGCAAGTCAGAGGATGTGTAATGTGTAACATCAGTACTTCAAGCTGGATGTGCGCTGTACTCATGGAAGATTGTTCTGCTTTAGCTTCCGTGGGGAGAGTTCTTTCACATGTGGTGTCCTGTGTAATCTACAAATCTTAGTTTTATGCGGGTCCAATTAATATCTTCAAGAGTATTTTACTATCCTTTGACTTCAGGAAAAAATAATTAAGATAATGTGGATTTAGAGATGGGAGAAATAGATAAAGGATGGGTGGGGGAGGAATGCATTTGGACTGCTCAGTAGAGCAGGAGTGGTGAGAGGGGGGAAGGCAGTTGCCTCAAGTCATCTGAAGTGGTTATTTTTAAAGCTGAGTTAAAGTGGCTGTGCAGCTGTATTCTTAACTGAAAACTAGCTCTTCCCATTTCTTCTAAATGGGACATGCCAGTCCTGTGAAGTCCCTGTGACTGTCAGTAATTTCAAATGGACTTCATAGGCCTTTGTTGCAGTGTACAGTGGCATGAAGAGATTTTTTGTAGTAGGCAAGTAATTTCTCATTTTTGCATCCAGTAAAGACGTGATTGTGCATTTTGTTGTTGTTTGAATGTCACAATAAAAGCGAATTATCCTGATGAAGGATACTTCTCATTGCTCTCCGGTGGTTTGAAAGCTGCTTGGAAAGGTGCTGTTCTGACAAACACTTGAGTAGCGGGATGTGGTTCAAAATGCACGTTGTGCTGATAGTGGCTTCCTGTTGGAGAAGATTGAAATAAAAAGTGTCAGCCAGTACCTAGTTCATGAAGAGCTTTTAGCCTGTTCTTGTTTCTGCAACAGACTTGAAAAGAGAGGGCTGGGGTGTTTTCTTCAAGCAGGGCCAGCTGAACCAGTGACAGCTCTGTGTTTGTTGGATGCTGTAAAGGAGCCCAATTAGCTTTGGTTTTGCTCCCTCTTATGGATACACTGGGTGAATTTCCTTTTCTTGAAGTGAAGCTGTGTAGCTTCATTTGACTGTTGCATTCCCAATGATTGCAATCTATTGGGATGAGGAATTTTTTTTTGTTTGTTTTTCTTTGGTGTTGAGGGGTGGGGTTTTTTGTTCAGGATATAATTTAAAATTAAGTATCTAATTTTGTGCTTGAGAGAGAGGCAGTAAAATCTGTAGGAGCTTGTTTTGTTTCAAGGGCTTTTGTTTGCGGTTAGATGACAGAAGACTGACTTAATTAAGAGGTGAGAATGGGGACTTCATGCTATCTTGCAGTTATTAACTGCAAACATTTCTTTAATCTCTGACAAATTCTGCAACATACTAGTGTGTGCGTATCAAACTCTTCAGAGTGGTTTTGGTTATTGTTCCTAACCCAATGCATTTTGCTCTTCAGTATGCAGAATATTTGCTGTTTGGTTCTGAAACAGCAAGTAAATTCTGGAACCACAGTAGAGCTTGGGAAAGAAGGGGGGAGATTGTTAAAGATGATGCTTTCATCACCAGCTGAAAATGGGCTGCATTGCTGGAGTTAGGGAACTAGCATAGAAAGAGATGGAGAAAAACAAGCTGCACAAAGTGGATTTGTTCTGTCCAATGTGTTCCAAATTGATCTTCTTTCTTTTTAAGGGTATTGGGTGTTTTGACTTTTAGATACAATGGAACTTATTTTCCTGCTGTGTATATAATACATTTTAGCTGAAAACCAGTTTTCAAGATGCATGAATTCAGTTAATTTATAAGTAACAAAATCGTATAATACTTATTTTTCTATGCTGTTAGGCTTTTATGGCTGTCTTTGTCTCTTGCTCAATTAATTATTGAATAAGGTGCCAGACTGGCCTGCAGAGTGCAAATGTAAGGCTGGGGAATACAAAGAGTAATAGATTGCTGTTAACGGATTTCTGTTCACTTGTCAGGTGTGGGATTATGAGACAGGAGACTTTGAACGAACCCTAAAGGGGCATACAGACTCTGTGCAAGATATTTCCTTTGACCACACTGGCAAACTATTGGCCTCCTGTTCTGCTGATATGACCATTAAGCTATGGGATTTCCAGGGCTTCGAGTGCATCAGAACTATGCATGGTAAGGTGTAAAGGGAATTGATTTAGCACTCTGTAAAGTGAAGAGGTTGCTTTTTTTTTTCCTTAATCCAGGAAAACTGCTGATGTGGAAAGGAGTTATAAACCAGAATATTGTCCGAAAGAAAGAGGGGCGATATTTTGATGCTTTGAGTGCTCTGTAAATAAGGTGTATGTTTAGGATCTATGGAATGAGAGAGCATCTCAAATCTGCTATGCATGATGCTGTGGCAATGTCTGATTTTAAAACTTCTTAAATTTTTGAAACAATTTTAAAGGATGCTCAATGTCTGCTCTGTGTGGTTTCTAAAAACATAAATTATTCTTTCATAAAATGTCGAGTTTATATGCAGGGATTATTCCATAAAACATGCACTATTGCTGTAGCTACTTGACCAAGATAAATGAATAGCAGGTCCTCTGTGCTCTGTAAAAACTGTTTCACTACTGCTTACTAAAGGTTTTGTTTTGGTTTTAGGTCATGATCATAATGTTTCTTCAGTAGCCATCATGCCCAATGGAGATCATATAGTTTCTGCCTCAAGGGATAAAACTATCAAAATGTGGGAAGTCCAAACAGGGTAAGTGCACTTCTGGCTGAACATCAGCACCTAAACAAAACAAGCATAAAACTCTGGAGGAAATGGGCCACGTAAATCTAGAAGTCAGCAAACATTATTTGAATTGAGGCATGATACTATGGGCTTTAGAGGAATTCACGGAAGGATTCTGCCTTAAATTGTTAAGCACAGGGTTTTAGGTTTTACTATTGACTAACTAAAACTGCCCTTATCTTTCTGGGAGCTAGGAGGGTAGAACACCGTAATGCAGGACCAGGTAGGAATGTGAATTCAGAGTTAACCACATGTTTAAAGGGAGCATGGGAGGAGGGAGGGGAAGCCTGTTACCTTTCTTGACTGAGATCAGTGTGTCTCCTCTGCTTTTGTTTTGGGGTTTTTTGGGGCTGTGAGGGAGGGCTGTTTGGTTTCTTTGGGATTTTTTTTTTTTGTCGTATTTATTGTTTCATTAATCAGTTTTGTCTTTAATCAATCTATTTGCTAAAAGTTGTAGTTGAGGGCTATCTGAATGACCTGTAAATCTCTACTTGTTCTTAAAATACTGATTTAATGCAAGCTGTTGTGTCAACTTCATTTTTCCCCTAAGCTTCCTGCTTTCTACCTTAACAAGGATTTGCCAGTTCTTAACTGTCACTGCTTTCTCATGTCAGCTTCCTTTCCATGAACTGTTTTATGGCCATGTACATCATCATCCTGGATGGACACGTACATGCTGAAGTATTTTATCTTAACTTCTAAGAGTGGGTCAAATGTCCTTAAATTTTGAAGGCATGTGGAGTGGTTTTGTTGCAATGTTCATTGAGTCGTGCTGTGTTTCTCTTTTTTGAATAGTTACTGTGTGAAGACTTTCACGGGTCACAGAGAATGGGTGCGCATGGTGCGGCCTAACCAGGATGGCACCTTAATTGCCAGTTGTTCTAATGACCAGACAGTGCGTGTTTGGGTGGTAGCAACAAAGGAATGCAAAGCTGAGCTCCGAGAACATGAGCACGTGGTAGAATGCATTTCCTGGGCTCCCGAGAGCTCGTACTCCACCATATCAGAAGCTACAGGATCAGAGGTAATGTTTCCATGCTAATAAATAAGCACATACAATAAGATTTTTAACTATGCTCTGTCTAGAACTTACTAAATAGTATTTAAAAGAACTGAGCTTTGTTCTCAAAGTGCTTGGCAGGTGTATATTTTTTGCTGAGTATACTTGGTGCACTGTTAATCCTCCGTCTTGGCTTCATAGGATCCATGCTTTTGTTTTTTTAGTGGTAGGACCCTACCTTTGCACTAATGAAAGTGAACTTTGGAGAGATACTCTTATTTCTGAGAGGGTTGAGAGTGGGGCCACTTTCACATGTTTCAGCAAAGAAATGTGGAAGGTAGTTTATCTGGCAGAATGTGAAGATTATAAGGATGCTCAGCAATTGAAAGGTGCGGGGGAAAGTAGTGAGTCAGGAATGCAGAAATGAAGCTGCCTTGAGAGTCTTGCACTGGAATTCAGCTTTGACCGCCGTGTCCTAGTGTACCAAGTTAAGGATGTGAAAAAGCATTCTTTAACACAAATAAATCCCCATTTGTGTGATCACAGAGATATCTTCTCTGGTTTGGTTACTAACTTTAAGAAAGGCTTACTAAAGGTCAGCAAAAATATCCTTTTAAGGATGACAAAGTGCAGACAAACTAGAAATTAACTCAATTTTTCTAGTTAAAAAACCCCAAGCATTTCTGCCTTGCCCTCTTCCTCAAAAAGGACACAAATACCCAAAGGGATAAGTAGGTACACTGGAGCAGGGACAGGTCTAGTGATAGATTTTACAGATTATTTCAGTCAAATTTTACTTGCATCTTTAAAAGATCCTTATAATCTTTTAATTTAAAGTAATTTAAACTAAATTCCAAATGTTCACTTCCTCTTGCAGTGGTAACTATCTGAAGTGGTGCCTCCCCTGCCCTCTGCTGGTCTCATCAGCTGTGCACACCCCATTACAGTGCTTGGCTTTGAACAAGCAGCAAGCTAGCATTCACTTCATAGTTGAAACTTCTTGAGAACTAAGTCTTTCTTTCATACTGTGTATGATTACAAATAGAAATAAGTTCAGAGTAGAAACTTTTCAAAAATTCTTAAACTTGCTTCATTACTTTTTATGAAGGATGAGAACACAAAGGTATGTCTGAACTTCATACACTTTTGTGCTGCGATGTCTGTCTGCTGTTAAGAGAGGATGTCTTGCAGTAGGCAAGTGTGGATTCAAAATATTACTTGGCTCGGTGCATCAGCAGGATATACAGCCATTTCTTCCAACAGATTGTTTAATTCCTGTTGGGTTTTTGTTTGTTTCTCCTGGTATTAGTAACAAAATGCCTGTGACTCTCAGCTTTGGCATTGTGTGGTTGAGCTGTAAGCTGTCATACAATCTGATTTTTCTGCTAAGAAATAGCGCTCAGAAGAGATCTTTTTCCTCCCTCCTCTTCCCCCCACCCTGCCCCATATATGCCATAACTTAAAACTTAATTTTCTGTAGACTAAGAAGAGTGGCAAGCCTGGGCCTTTTCTGCTGTCTGGATCCAGAGACAAGACCATCAAGATGTGGGACATTAGCACTGGCATGTGCCTTATGACACTTGTAAGTTCCCCAGTGTTTTTCTGATGGGCATAGCTCCACATGTCAAACCAGTTTAATGGACTGGATGATCTTACACATTTATGTTTTCAAGAGAAGCTAGAGTTATTGCAGTAAGACAAACACTGGGAATACACAGTTCTAGTTGCTTCTGTATCTCGGCTCTTGTCAGTGCTGATACTAAGAATCTCAAAATACACAGTACAGATCCAGTGCTGTGGTGCAGTTTTTGGGATGAGTAGCTTGGTTTATCCTCAGAAAGGCTGATAATTGTCTGAATTTTGTCTTGTGTGAAATGTCACGTTCTTTCACCGTGTGGGTCTTCCCGCAGGCTATGGACTGCTGGCTTCCAGCCTGGGTTCAGCCTGGACTGGGTGGTGGTGCTGGGGGTGGGGAGCAGAATCAGTGCAGATCACATGAGGACTTGTGTGTGTTGGCCTTCAACAACAGGAACTTGCATTGTTGGTAGTGCTGATATAGATGTAATAATAGAAACTGAAGATAAAGTCTGAGTCCTGATGGCTTTTAGAAGCTGCCCTTCCAGGGACAGTGCAAGGAGTCATTCAAGTTTGCCGTTAACATAAATTGTAGTATGCTAAGCCTTAAACCGTGAACCTGCTCACTGATTTCTCCTTGTGCGCAAGGTGGGCCATGATAACTGGGTACGTGGCGTTCTGTTCCATTCTGGGGGAAAATTTATTTTGAGCTGTGCTGATGACAAGACTCTACGCGTCTGGGACTTCAAGAACAAACGATGCATGAAAACCCTCAATGCGCACGAACACTTTGTTACCTCTTTGGGTATGTATTGTTCTACAGTGCTTGCTGCAAATACAGAGCCAGAGAGACAGATTTTTCTGTGTCTTCATCAGCTGAAGTTGAGCACCAAGCTAGACATTCACATTTTGGATTCCAGTGAAGTTTTCTGCTCTCTGTATTTTAGTCAAGTAAGGACAGATATGAATTTCAAGTGTGCTGGACTTTTCTACTTTTGTTGCCAGTGTTGCACGTTGGGTAAAGATGTTAACTGCCAGGGTGTTCTGGAACTTTTCACTGCTGAGTGTGTAGGGATTTGGGGAGCGCTGTATCACAAATGCTTGCCCAGCTAAAAAAAAAAAGAGGGGGGATGGGTGCAAAGCAAAACGGTCAGGAAAAAATATACTTTGAATTCCTGGGCATGCCTGGTTGGTGTTACCAGATCTTGGTAGATGTTAGTTCCCCTGCCCTGGCAAAAATAAAACAAACCAACCCCTCCCTGTTCAGCAAAGGTAGCTTTACTCTGGAAACTTCTTTATTGTTTTCTTTCCCTGTATTACTCTGGTAGTTTGTAGCTTCTTCAGGAAAGCTGCGCAAATTGGGCTAGCAGTGAACCTGGAATTGGCTACTAAGGTTTCCTAGTCAAATTTGCAGGTCTGATCAAAATACAGGGCTTCTGACTTCACTCTTAACTTGGTGAAGACAGCTGATCAGAAAGGGCAAAGGGAAGTTACGAGTTCAAGAAGGTTAAACTGTTAGCATGAAGTGGCCAACCTTGGAGTTGGCTGCTTCAGTTCTCAGGTTGCTCTGCTGAACGCTTTCTCTGCAGCGAGGCGTTCTGATTCCTCTTGGTTAAACTTCCCAGCACTGTTGTCTGACCCACTCCAAAATTCGTTTGTATATACAAAATATTTTGGGATCTCCTGAGAAACAGTACACTTTACATTTTTTAAATACTAGCTCACAGCCTGTACTGCCCACAGCAAAAAGAAAAAGTCAGGTTTCTTGGCTTCTGATTCTTGACTACCTCTTGTGTAAACACATGAAGTTCTGGTAGTATTCGGGGGTTTTGCCAGTTTGAGATGTTTTGGACTCCTGTTATAACTTCATCTGGATGTCTTTTCCATGAAAGCTCCTTTTAACTGAACTGAAAGTAGATTTTTCTTTCACACTTTATAAAATTATAGTGTGAGAGAATTTGCTTTCAGAACTGCAGACATGACGAGCTCTGAAAGTTAGTCTTCGAGCTGGTATCACTTTTTTTAAAAAAAGTAATGACATTCAGTGAGAGTGGAAAATACCAAAGTTTTGGATTCGTTCTTAACATAAGCTTTTCTCTCCTCACAGATTTCCACAAGACAGCACCGTATGTGGTTACTGGAAGTGTAGATCAAACAGTAAAAGTGTGGGAGTGCCGTTGATTGAATTCACATTTGACCCCTTTTTCCTCTGGATGCACTCAGATACCATGGTTACCCATTGAGCTCTGTTTAAATAAATATTGTCCTTTCATGTAAATTATTCTGGATGTAGATTGAGCTTATTAAATGTTACACACAAAGTATTCATGCATGGTGAATCCAAATTGTATACTGTAAATTTACATACGTTGTCTAGAAGTACCATAGGTTTAAGAACATGGGCTGGCATTGGTCACATCAGACCTAAGAAGGCAGAAGTTGGATAATTGGAATAGGGCACTTAACTGAATAGTTGACAGTGTCGTTCTATGTCGGATAATTATACCTGTTTTTCTTTCTGCTGTCTGTTGGTGCCTGAATTGGTGACCTCATTTGGGAAAAGTTTTGTAGGGCTCTTTCAGAAATGTGTATCTATGTAACATCACTTAAGTGTGCTTAATAAATCTTCTCTAAGAATACTAGATAATAAGGCTGCAATTCAGAATCTTCTGAACCTTATATGTAATTAATGGAAATTAATTAAACTCTGGAATATTTGTCATGAAACATTTGCCAAATCAACTGAATACACTTGTTTTGGCCTCCTATGACGCAAGGGTTGGTATATTTATATAACTAACTGTAAACCTGAAATAAGACAACAAATCTTAGTAGCAGCTGATGTGATAAATGTATTTATTTTTTATTTGGTCATTCAGTGGTTAAGCTGTGCTGTTAAACTAAGTTTAAATGGTTTTTTGTTTGGTTTTTTTTAATGCTAGACGAACTTCCAGGAGGAGTTGTCCATCCCACTAGAATTTAGTGATTTAATTTCCAATAGAGCTTAATCTCCCAAATGACTGCCATGGTACAACTTGCTGTTTGCTTTCGATGTTTGTTAGAGATGTGCAATTCCTATTACACACCAGTATCAAAGTACACGGCCCTCTTACTCACTTGCAGGAGGTTGGGGTATACAAAGGTTTCTTGGTTTCTTTAGTGCCTCCTTGGAAACCCTTTTGAAAATGAGGTTATCCTTTCCTTGACAAGACAATGTGGCTTGAATAAAAACGTTCTGTGGTTTGCATATTGAGAAATACCTTGGGATACAGTATTGAAATGCTTTAAATAAAGCACTAAATACCTTGAGAATCAGATTGTAACAGCAGATACAGATTGATACAGGCTTCTAAAACAAAAATCAGAACACCATCACAAAACAAAGTCCATCAGTGGGAATGATGCTATCAAGTAAACATTTAAAACCCAAACCAAATCCTGTTGGCAAAACTAGCCTGGCTTGGTTGTTAGTATTTATGGTGTTTGGTGTATACAATTTTTAATTTGCATATCCCTGAAGTTACATATTTTGATCTGAAGTGAATGAAAATATTATAAATTAATATTTTAATCAGCATTTTTGTGACAAATTCCATTGTAGATAACTAAGGATTACAATACTTACCAAACTAACCAGGTCTTTTAAAAAGTCCACTTTAAAATTTACAATATAATGAAGTACCAGTCTGATGTTTTAACAGGTGAATTTGTGCTTTATTTTATTCATTTTGTTTAATACATGGCTTTTAAAACTGTCCCTTTTAAAAAGAAGAATCCTTGACCAACACAGGGTCAGTTGGAGGGCGGACACACTAAAAGGGTGAGGGGTCTGGTGGCTCATGTCCTGCAGTCACCCGGGGAGGATCCACGCTTCTGTGCGGAGGAGAGGGGTGTTGGTGTTGGATCCTGGCATAGACTTGCCTTGGGGTGGAGGAAATGGAGTGCTGATGTGGGGGTTTCTGGAGCCGGTTTAACATTCAGGCTAATCTCTGAAATCCAGTGGTTTATGTACTTTCAGTGTGTGTTTCTGCAGTTAAGCATGCACAAATAAAGTATTTTTTTTGTTTGTTAGCTGCTTGGACTGGAAAAATTTGCTGCTTTTTGTCCTATCCAAGAATTCCAGATACACAAGTAGTGCATCTTAAAATTCCTCCGTGCATCTGCAACTGTAAAGTAATACATCTGTTTAATTCCCGATAGGACCTAAAACTTTATTTAAGTAGAAAGTAAACCACCCTCATGTACATAATTCATAAACATGAATGAGAAATTAAAGGTACCTACTAAGTGGAAGTTGTCTACTGCCTTTTGTCCCTTCAGCATCCAGCTGTGTCCAAGGACAGACCCCTCCCCAGAGTCATGTAAGCAGCATTCGCTGGCTAAGTGCGACCTTCTTCCGTAAGCAGTGACTAATCTCAGGGATGGTCCGGACCGGATCACGAGTCAAAGCCCTGTTTAGACAAAAAGCGAAAGCCACAACACAGGAGGTGGGTGCGCGAGGGTTTCCTGCGGTGTCGCTCCAGAGTATCGCGCTGTCTTGAACTTCTTCCACTGTTCGCAGTACTTTCTGTCAGCTAATCCTGTGCCTTTCCTGTGATAACGAGTACGATAATGAGGTTACTGGGTTGGATTACAAAATAAATGATTAGTGGATATAAGAGGTTCACTGCTGCTCTGTCGCTGTCCTTACTAAAATTGGCATTGCTTAAAAATCACGATATACAGACCGTGTTACCAGATAGACAATACAGACTTTTGGCTTAAAACCAGACAGACATTCCAGTGCCACACTGATGTAACGTGCCCAGGAAGTCTTAGACGCGTTCTAAAAAGTGCAGCATTTCTGGTGGTTTAGACAGAATCCGGAGGTTGATGTTTTATAGCATCTTGCACTTTAGAAGATTTAAAAAACCGTCCTGCTTTTGTGTATGGTGTGACCAATGATGTGCCCGGGGCACTAATTAAAAAGGAAAAAAAAAAAAAAAAAAAAAGAATCTAGTTGCTAGCGAGTTGTCGGAGGGCTGTGGAGCACTGTAGTATTTTGCAAGCGTTGGCTGTAGACTCACTGAGCCTGGTCTCCTTATCCTGTCAGCACCCTGCTTCTCCTGTTTTTATGTGACCTGCCTGGTAATACCACTCTTAAATAGCTTTTGACTTGCATAAAAGCTATTTAAAAGAAAAAGTTAATATTTTGTTTTTGTAGACAGTGGTGGCTTGATAATCCTTTTAATGAATTGAATATTGAAAAAAAAATACAGTTGAGTGCAGGAAAAACACCCTTAGGGTGAGTCCTTGGCTGTCCAGCTGTCCATAGAGTCCAGTGTGTTTAAAAGTCAATACCGAGAAGCTTCTGGCAAGAATTTGTGCGTAGGGAGAGAGGTGTTAGGAGCAGGGAGGATGAAGTTGGATTTACAAGTCACGACTGGATTTAACTGGCCTTTTTCTCTTTCCACTGTGTCATGTAAGTAGCTGCTTTCTTGTCCTACCTGTCCCTCAGGCTTCCCCAAGTTCATTCTGACGAGAAGTTAGCAAAACCTTCACCTTTTAGAAGTTGATCCTGACATTGACATGAAGGCAAAGTCAATTTTTTTTCATAAGAACGGTGTTAGAGGTTGCAATTGGAGAGAACAGTTCCCAGACTGTAGGAGTTAACTGAAGCTATTGACACAATTAAAAAAAAAAAAAAATCAGTAAAGGAATGTATATAATACTGCTCTGTGTTTTACAGTAAGATTTGTTGCTCTCAGACTGTGTAAAACAAAATTTATTCATGTTTTCTGCATATTAAAAAAATCTTATTGTACCAATTGGTAAACTATTAAATGCATATAAAACTAGACGTGGCTTTGTTTCCTTGGATGCCAGAATTAAAACTATTTTGAAGAAAGCTGTTGGTGTTCCACCCTTCAGATTTTGCTCCACCCCTGCTTTTTCTTTTCTCTCATTTGAATTGTGCTGGATGAGGAAAGCAGAAGCGTTGTTAGGGCCGTTGGTTACGGTTCGAACAGGGACGGGTGACTGGTTACAGTGCAGCGAGGGGCCACGGCCGGGAACGGCTGGGCTGGAGTCAGGGCTGGGCTGGAATTGTTCCTGAGCTGTGCTGGGGGGGGAGCTCCCGCCTGCGCTGCTCCTGGACATTTTGGTTTGCGTTTGGGGTTTTTTGGGGATTTTTTTTTTCCACTGCTCTGGGTGAGTCCTCCACCATCGGGCACCCTGGCTGAGGGCCAGGCTGGCCCAGCGCTTGGGTGGTGTTGGGATGCAGCGGTGGAAGGAAAGCTCCCGTGTGTGCAGGGAGCTTACCGCAAGGGAGAGATGGATATGAAAATGGAAGCTGCTAAGAACAGCCAGGGTAGGTGAAGAATTTCAGTTTCCCCTTCACTGTGGTGATGGTGCCCCAAGTGCAGCCCTGGATGTGTACCAGTTTCCACCACTTGTTGCCAGTTTTGATGCAGCACTGATGGGTATTAAAGCTTTTTTCAGCAGCCAGGGTTGAATATGAAAAGAAATTTCATGTGTAGGAGTTTTGGTCAGTGGGGGGAGATAATGTGAGGAGGCCTCTCACCAGTGCGACCACTGAAGGTAGGGAAGGGTTAACTGGTGCCTGAGTTACAGCTTTTAGGGCCCGGGCTGGGTGATGACACCTGTTCCCTCTCTCTGGAACACAACTGAGGATAAAACCAGCAAATTTCTAGGTGCCTCCCGCAGGATTCCTCATCTTTCTTTGAAATGATTTCATGTTGCTGCAGTTCCTGCTCTGGGGCAGTGGGACATGGCCCCTGCCTGCTCCAGGAACGGCCAAGGGCTTCGTGTGAGGGTTACACCTGCTCTGACCAGAACCCAGAGGGCCAGGGGGTAGAGGACCGTGACTGTACGGAGCAGGAACGGAGCCGGCTCCCGGAGCTGGTCGAGGATCGTGGGCTATGTTCAATTTCCCAAACATCCCCCTTCTCTGGCCCTGGCAGCGCTGCAGCAGGAGGGTGAGTCGGTTCTTCTGCGTTCATTTTAGTGAAGCACTTGTGCACCAAGCACCTGGGACCACCCCCCCACCCCCCAACAAGGGGAAGAGGCATCCTGGTGAATGGCATCCAACAGCTTCCACAAAACTGCAAAGAAATCAGTAAAGTACCTAAAATAGTTTAAAAAGCTTTTAATGGACTGAAAGACACTAGTAAAAGGAAAATCTTGTAGGAAAGATGCACTGTAGTCATTTATTGATTGCTTTCCAGGAAATTCAGAATTTTTCTAATAGGAGCAACTTCTTTCGCAGTGAAGACGCCTCCGGCTTTGTCACCTCCAACAAGAACAGCTCGGAGGCAGCTCCCCTCCTCCCCTTCCCCCCACCAAGAGTTACAGACACCCCAGGGCAGGACAGGACCCAGTACAGAGCACAGGGACAGCACGCGTTCTCCGGAGGGTCAGGAAAAGCAACGGCACTGAGCACAGGGATGATCCGGACAGACACAAGGGAGAGTGCCGGGGCTCCGCCACCACCAGGGCTGCACAGAGCCCTCAGAGCTTGTCCTGCAGCGGGAGCCCTTCGGGACAAAAACCTTCAACTCTGTCGGCCCCATCCCCCGCAGCAGCCACATGTCACCTGCACTGGGACGGGCAGGGCCAGGGGAGCCTGCGCTCAGCAGTGACAGCCACCATGGGACACGGGTGGCAAGAGGGGACGCAGGGCAGCTGCCATGGTGGTAACACCCATTGCCAGCAATGGAAGCTCCCCTGGCGACAATCTCAAACGCCGTGGGCGAAAAAGGTCAGTTCAGAAGATAGTGGCCGTAGGTTTCAGTGCAGTGGGAAGTGTCAGTTTTTATTTAAATCCTCTCCCTTCCCCAAAGACCCCAAGGAATTCCAGGTTGTGGGAAAGGTGTGAATCCCCACCTGGTTCACCACACCCATCAGGGTCACGTCCATCAGCATTGGGGCATCGTTGCTATTGCAAAGGAGACCAAGGCCCTCTTTCTCCCTCCTCCTCCCCTCTAGTACCAGGGCTGCGATTTCCTGCTCACTGATGCCCTGACCCCTCTCCTAGGCACTGGGGTTTCCACAGTAGTGGAAGTTTGTGCACTTTTTAAACATCAAGCCCTCGCTCTTTGGATACAGGATCCCGAGTTACCCAGCTGCAAGCAGAGCAGAGGGGGAACTGTGAGTATCATATATATATATTTTTATATATCTCTCTATATATCTTTACCTTGAAAATTAGAATGTGAATGTTACAAAATCCCACTGAATTGCCAAACTGCCAACCAAAAGTAGAAAAAATGGTTAAAGGAATCCCATGGCTATATCCTGATGTAGAAACCGCTGTACATTCCCCCGATGCACACCTTACAGGCTTCCGGCATCCGAGCGACACCGGCGTACGGCTGCTTCATTCTCCTCAGCACAACTTGGGACAGTGACTGGGGGAAAATAAATCTTTTGGCTTGGAATCCACGTTTTACGAGAATGCTGAGCGGTGGATGGGGCTGGTTTTGCACTGTTCTAGCAAAGCAGTGTCCTTAGTCAACATAAAAATGACCTGAGAAATGTCACATCCCTCCAGACAGTTCATTTGGAATTCGTATGTACAACGGAGAAACAACGGATGCTACGCCCACACACAACACGGACACACACACGGGCACGGCAGCCTCGGGCTGCGCTCACCTAGGATGGGGCGTTCGTACGCTGCTGCATCCTGGCCCCCTTCCCCTCGCGTGGCAGACACCAGCTCAGGCAGACAGATTACATTTCTCAGATTAGTTCTTTGCATTGTGTATTAATTGTACCAGTGCAATAACATTGTCAAAAAAAGGAGGAGCTGCTCCAGGGGAGTCCGAGACCCTGGGTCAGATTCAGAAAAGGGTGGTTTAAACTTTTTTTTTTAAGCGAGGTACACATTAAGCAGAGCTCTGTGTTAAGGGGATGGCAGCAGAAGGCATGCTTGGCTCAGCCTCTTTCTCCTCCACAGCTTTGTCCTCTGCTTCCAGCTGTTCGCCACTTTTTATGCTTTCTTGGAGCTGCTGGCGTCGCTGCACCTCTGCTTTAAGGTTCTCCAAGTCTTTTTGGCTGAAGGGGAAACCAGGAAGGGTAGTAAACGTTAGACTGGCTTTAGGAACGGGGTGAAGCACAGGGATGCAGCAATGTTCAACCAAACAGGAAACACTCCTGGCTCCTGCCCTCTTCCTGCCGGCTCAGCAACACCTGAGCGAGGTGAGGTGCTGGGTTTGCTGTTTGGTTTTGAACCATCAGCAGCCACTCAAGGCAGAGGCAGGGAGGTTAATCCTGTGCCCAGGCAGCCTCCAGCTGCTTCTGGTGAATTTTTACTATCAGTGATTACTTCTAGCCTTAGAAGAATACAGTCGCAGCTCAGGTCATCATTTTCCACCACTCTTGCAATCAAATTTTCAACTAAGAGACCATTTATAATAAATGGAAAAACAAACAAACAAAAAAAAGAGTACTGCTGTTCATAGTGGTCTTAAAGATGATGATGATGATAATTTGGGCTAGTGCATGATCTCTGCTGCTGTTCTTTGTAAACAAATCCTGCGGGGCTGGGGCAGGAACACCCCCAGGTGACTGAAAGCCACCGCCCCTCCCAGCAGCCCTGGCTGTGGACCAGCCGGTGCTGTTCTGCCCAGCCCAGCACCGCGCACTCCATCACCGCTGCCCGCTCTGCCGACAGCTGAAGCAAAAAACCCCTCGCTGCCGGGGTGACGGCCGAGAACAGGGGACAAGGGGAGAGGGCAGCTCCTGCCTGCAGAGGGACCCGTGGGGCAAGGGAAGCGTTGTGTTTGTGATGGCTCAGGAACACAGATTACACAAAAATCCTACTTGATTTCCAAAGGTGCAGCACACAGAGGAGTCACTCTACCTTAGTGGAATGAAGAGAATTCCATTGATAATGTTGAGCTGCTCCAGGACACTGGCCATACTGGGAGCGGTGAACTACAGTGTAAAAAGGAAAAAAAAAAGTTTTAAAGCCAAAACCCAGACAGAGCAACTCAGCGCTCCTAAGCAAGTCCAGCCACCATCAATTCAAGGTCCTTATCCCCAAGCTCCTCTGCCATAAGCTCCTGAGTCTGTCCCCAGCTCTTTGCAGGGAGAGCCCAGAGCGCTCTCCTGTCTGCCCTTCTGCTGGGAGGGAGCCTCAGCACCTGGAAGCCTCCTTCCCAACCCGGTGCGCAGCCGGGCAGGGAAAGCGCCCATCGCATGGGTTCGCGGTACTCCCCCGGCCACGCCACGACAGCTGGCGCGGCTGGCGGGGGGCGGGGGCGGACGGGC
>NW_010110594.1:36221-47277 GCF_000699245.1 Pterocles gutturalis
AGGGCCCCCCGCTCCGCTCCGCTGCCCAGCCACCCCACGCCACAAAATCCTTGGAAGGAGAACAAAGCACCCAGTGAAGGATGACAGCATTTTTTACGATGAGGAAACTGAAGCACTTTTGGATTGAGCAACCTGCCCGCAGCCGGTGAGTCAGAGGGGCGGGTTTGGTGTAGGTGTCCCCGGCTCCCGGCTGCCCAGCGCCTCCATGCCCAGTTTCCCGGGTGCTGCAACGCTGCCCGAGCTCAGGAGAGAGCCAGAGCCTAGAACCACTCTGCTCGGACACGGAGAGCACAAACAGCTGGTATCAGTTACACAGTGCCACGTGTGTCCTAACCTCTGCCTGTGCAGGGACCTCTGGCCCGTGAGGGGTCTGCAGCCGGCACAGCCGTGACCCTCCCGCACCAGCACCATCTGCACACAAACACCAACACATCCTTCAGGGGCAGCTACACACAAATCCCTGCCGTTGTGACAAGTGCTCTCCATTGCCCCCATTGCATAAGGTTACCTTCAGCGGCATGATGTTGGCGTTGGAGCCGTTCTTGTAAATCTCGTTCATTGTGCGTTGAAGAGCGACTGCTTGCTGAGTCAGGTATTTCAAGTACTCGGAGCTCTCTTTGGTCTTTTCATGGTGTTCTCCAAGCTAAATCAGAAAAGGAAAAAAAAATATTAAAAAGGAACGACATCACAAATCAGAACAGGAGTCCTGCTCTCTGCTGGCTCTACATCCTTCTAGAAACTCAGAACTGGATTTCACCCGCCTTGGCATTCAAAAAAACAAACAAACAAAAATTCCTCTAGGAGCCTTATTATCAACATTACACATTTCTATCAAGTAGGAGCACGCTGGCAGGGCGAGCGGCATTCCCTCTGCCGGGCCGTGCTCTCAGCCGGCGAGGCGGTGCCGGATCACCGGGTATGACTGCAGACGTGTTCAGACAGACCCCAGCCGACACAGAGTTTCACTGTGCAGCACGGGCTGTGGAACAGCTCAACTACCACCCTCGGGTGGATCTGACACTCAAAAGGCGGCTGGTGCAAAAAGAGGAAAGGACAGACCAGCTCCTCCGGCGCGGGGCCGGGACACCAGCACCAGTGTCTGTCCAGGGACAGGGGTGCAGCGAGGACAACCTTGCAGAAGGCCAAAGACTTTTGGCACTGTACAGGGCAGCAGTTCTGCCCCGGCCCCAGAAAGAAGAATCGCTGGCATCTGCTCCGGCTGGTTGTCGGACGGGCCGCACCACGCTCCGGGACGCGGCGCTGTTTGCAGGGGTGCTGCTCGGTCCTGGCAGCAAAGCGGCGACACAAGCCAGCAGCGTGCCCTGCTCACTCCTTACCTGGTTTTTGTAGATGGTGTAGCCTTCCTTCTCGTGCTGCAGCGCTGACCGGAACTCGGCTTTGCTCTCGTACACTCGGGCTACCAAGTGGTGGCTGAGGGAAGGAGAAGGGTTTAGAGGTACTTTCATGAAAAAGAAACATTTCTGCAGGACAGCGGGTAGGACTTTAACATAGCGTTTAGGCTCCAAGTCTTAATACCAGTGTCAAAGGAGGCGGATTCTGGACGCTGAATACAGCACAGCCGGGCAGCTGCCTTCTCCCCACTGTTAACTGGAGAAAGAAGGAGGAAGCAGCCATAAGCCCTCGCCCTTCAAAAAGGGTCTGTTTGATTAATAGTCTTGTTGATTATTCACAGCCAAAAGTAAAAACATCTTTCAGCAAAGAAACAACCATCAAAACAGCGGCAGAGCTGGGACCAAGGTCACCTGGGCTCTCCCAGCTGGGAGAGCTGGCTTGGCTGGGACTCCGCTTCCGTGGTGTTTCTGGAATAAAAAAGATTTCTCCTGTTGGCAGTGTGACCCTGAGAGAGGTGATGAACCTCATCAAGCATCTCAGTGCTACTGGGGGAGGCAAGATGCTTTCTGCAGAATGTAGATCCATCAACTGCTGGAAGACAAATCAGACTCTTTTGGGTGCTTACTAAGATTTATTTTCACCCTGACGAAGAACAGATGGGCTGCAATGTGGCGGCAGTAATTAGGAGTGGGCCACTGCTCGGCTGATGGCGAGCCAGCTCTGCCGCCAAGGACGGTGCGTACGGCTCTGCCGAGCAGCGGGACTCGGAGCAGATCCTAAAGGTGCCGACCGCTCAGAGCTCCCTTGGAAACACAAGGAAGCTCCTCAGTATTTTATTCAAACCCAAGGCTTTATGGTGAAGGACAAAAGCAAACTCCACGCTTCTCAAAGATGGCTCTGCGAGGGCTGACAATTAAATACACGCTTACGTCCCACCCCAGGCTCCCAGCCTGGCTCTCCAACCTGAACTTGCCACATACGGTTTCTACTCAGAGTCCACAAAACCTTCACAGATTTTTCGGGCAACCAGCATTACAGCAGATCCCACAACTAACAAGGGATCTCTGTCCTTGAGACAACAAACTCAGATGCTGCCCCATGACCTTGGCTCCACAGCCCAGCGGTCCCGAGGAGGCTGGGACCAGACCCAATCTCCATTTACCAGGATCCAGCTGGATCAGATCCCTCCATGGAAGCACACAGTGAGTCCACTCACTCTCTTTAACAGGCCAGTGACCCAGCCCTTCCTCTGCCCCACCTCACCTTAGTGCAACTTTCAAAGACTTGGAGCCGTGATACTTGGAGCTGATGGCCAGCGCGTTCTCCAGGAACCGGAGGGACAGGTCGTACTCCATAACCCCGTGGAGCACCAAGCCGATGTTGTTCTGCACGAAGAAGCCAAGCAGGCATTCAGAAAGGCAAATTCAAACCACGCGTTTACTGCTCCGTAAACACCCAGACCCCACAGGTATGTCCCTGTCAAAGGCTGCAGCAGCCCCCAAGCCCCAGCGGGGATCCCGACAGCACGGACCACGCGCCAGGAGACCCCTCGCCCCGACGGGAGCTCAGTGCAAACAAACCAGATGAGAGATGAGGAACTCCCTCCGCTTTATGCCAAGGCAACAGGAACAGGCTAAACTAAGGAATTCACCCCAGGAGCACAGGCTCCTGAACCCACGTCTCCAGCGTCCCTGTGCAGAGCTCCAGCTGTGGGAGGCTGAAGAGCCAAACCCCTCTGCGCCGTTCAACCACCGCACCAACCAGCAGCACGCCAGGGAGCGCAGAGCGGCGCCTGAACGCGTGTTTCAAGAAGCCACCAACATGGGCATTGAAAAGGGCAAGAGGTTTCTTTGAGATCAGAACTCGACTCACATCTAAGAGTGCCATTTCCGGGTGATCCTCCCCGAACACCAGCAGCATGAGGTAGCGTGCGCGGTACAGCAAGTTCAGTGCTGTCGAGAGTTGGCTGTTGGCAAAGCAGTACAAAGCCAGGTGCATCTGCAACAGAAGGGACCCAGCACTGACGGTTTTTACCTACCACCCTGTAAAACAATCTCGTCTCTCCTCCTCACTCCTCTCCTCAGCGGCACACAAATAAAAGATCTTTCTTGATGGTTAAAAAGGATTTCAACCAGAGAAGTCCAAGCCTGCTGGCTGATTCACAGCTCCACTGACGTACCACAAAAGACACAGTGCTGAGGAAGCTGAAGTGTTTCATTTTGGTTTCTCAAGGAATATTTCAAAATGGACCTGTGCATACAGGATATTTCGATTGCACTCTGGGGGGATTCTTGCTCTTTTGGGCAAAAGCCAGCAGAATGAATGAATGTAAATAAACATTCATCAAACAAACCCCCACAATTCTAAACTAAGGACAAATACTGACAACGCAGGACGTTTATAATGCAAACACTTTGGTATTTGCTTTACAAAACTGTAAGATACAAAGATTATAATGAAAATGGAGGATTCGGGGAAGAACGGGGCAGAAGCAAGGAGAACTGCAGCTGTTTTCTAGACGCAGACACGAATTAAGGCTCGCAGACTCCAGGCGGACACACAAGGTGCTGCTTCTCCCCCAGCGCCCTGTACTTACGTATTCTTGGATGGTGTTGGGATGTTCGATACCCAGGACCCTCTCGCTCATTAGCACCGCTTTCTGCTGATTACTTAAGGCCTGAACGGAACAGAAGACCCAAGAGCAAGTCACACAGTGCCGCGCACGTGAGCGAGCGAGCACGGGGAAGGACTGAGGACTGAACAGAGCCCAGCCGAGCCCTTGCCTACCTCTGAATAGTCCCCCATGATATAGTTGAGACGAGCTAGCAGCCTCAGGCAGGCACAGATCTCTACATGCATAGCACCATACACATTGTTGAACAAGTTTAAGGCTTCATTGATGAGCTCGCAGCCCTCCTTCAAGAAACCTGAAAAAAGTTATATTCCTGTCTGTATGTATGTTAAATAACCCCCACGCTGCTGGAGGGGAGTGCTGCCCATGAAGAGAAACCAGCAGAGGGACACACTGCCCTGGGCGAGGACTATCGCCTCGGAGAAGGACACCGCTGCCCTGCACACAGCCCTGTTCACTGGTGGTAACTGTACAGCAGGCGTGTGGTTCAGATGGGCTTGGAGACCACCATCCTCCTCCAAACTGGGTGGGTGGGGGTGTACTGGGGGAGAGCAGCGGACCAGGCTGCTCACCCTTTTACCAGCGCTCGCCCCAGGAGGCAGAGGCGTGCTGGGTCTGTACCTTGCTGAACCTTTGCTTGCCCGCTCTGGAAAAAGTGGAAAGCGTCGGAGGCTTTGGGGTTCACATGCTTCACTACAGGGAAGATGTTGAGAATATCCTCTTCTGTGAAGGTGGGCTTGTGCCTGTTGTCGAAGTTGTACTCCTTCAGCAGTATCTGGAGGAACCGAAAAGACCAGAGGTGACAATCACCACTGTCCTAGGTGCTCGTCAGGAAAAGAGGGGAAGTGAGCCTTGGATTCTGCACATGGATTCACAGCCAAAACATCTCCTGTGTCCCCACCTGGGGACATCTCCTGTGTCCCCACCTGGGGACAGAGTTTTGGCAGGTCACGTGTAGGCGCACACGACCAGGTGTGCACGGCTAGATCACACCACGGTGCCAAGGCGTGGCTGTGCCAGTACTGGACCCGTGACCCCATCCAGCCACACTCCCGCACCCCACGGCAGAGCCAGAAGGCAGTGCTGCGGGGAAGGAAACCCCCTGTGCTGCCAGCAAGGCCGACCCCAAAGCCCGGCTCTGCTCAGCCAAAGGGCTGCTTGTCTGTGGGTGGGGAGTAGGCGTGTGCATGAATTCAAGCTGCGGGTTTGGTCTGTCAGACAGTGAGCTGCAGGAGTAGTGCTCAGGCTGGCTCCTCTGCTGGGGAGGCGCACAGCAAGTTCACCCTAACAGGGAACAGGGTTAGAAATCCCTTTCCCCAGGGCTGGAGCCTGTATCCCACAGGGGCTCCCGCGCTCTGCCCGGAAGGCTGTCCCCCAGCACAGTCTGTGGTCACTCTTCGTGCTTCTCAGCAGAGAACGTGATGGGGAAGGGAGGGAAGATGGGGATCTTACTTGGACTCCAGTTTTGAGGGAGATTTCACGGAGCAGGGTGATTTTCTGTAGATTATACACTTCAGCCGCTTGGTCGGCGTTCTCACTGCAAAAAGCACAACCAGGTGTCAGCTCTCGGTCAGGTCCTGCCCAGCGCCATGCTCCAGGGTGGGGTACCGGGGGCACAGGTCCCCGCACAGCTCGGTGCTGACTGGAACCAAGGACTAACATTCCAGCCGTTGCTAACGGTCTGTGAAGGCTTACAGCGATGCACAACAGGGCTTTCTACTGAAATCCCACGTGTGCGCTCTTGGGGAGTTCAGGTGGAGCCTGGATGCCTCCAGCTGTGGGTGAGAGCGAGCTGTCCCTGGCGCGAGGGACAATCACCGCTTTCGCCAACGACCTCCTACCTGCCTTGGCCTCATCAGTGTCATCTCATTGCAAATTTCAGTTACACTTTCCCCTGCTGCTCTTTGCCCAATTTCTTTCCTTTATAAGCCCATAAAACTCCCCTCAAGAGTACAAATTGATATTCGAACAAAAAACAAGTCACAAGGCAGGTCCTATTAAAGAAAAAGTTACAGACACTGGGTGAGAGTCGAGGGCAGTTTGCTCTGCTCACCATTCCAGGCTGAAATCAAAGTAGTTCTTCGCTTCCGAGCAAATATTCTTCCAGAGCTCCTGAGGGGTCATGCTGGCCCATGCCGTGTTATCAGCATTTCCAAGGTTCCTGTTTTTCCTTTTCTTGTTCTTTTTCTTGGAGACCAGCTCATCAGCTGGAAGATGGGCGATGGGATTTGGGAAGGAGCTCAGAAAGCAATTGAGGAAGTGGCTGATGGCTGCTGACAAACCCGACAGCTCCACGCCCTGCAGCGAGACACCAGAATCAGTCCTGGAAGACACCTGCCATCACACAGGCACTGAGCCCCACGCAAATCCAGCCCTACCGGAATCGGGAAAATCTTCCAGGAGAGGGAAGAGAAGGCAATATTTGCAAGTGGAAGTGGCACAGACAGAATTATGTAGATATAAGGATATACCCACAGACACAAATACATAGTTCCATTGGGGGCTGCGACCTGGGACAGAGAGACTGCAGAGTGTGAACAAGATTTAGCCATGGAATGCAGCCAGGTGTATCGCTACGCTATGCACTGACAGGTACTAGGACGCACTAATGTTTATGGAATGAAAAAAGCTTCTCAGAAGGGCAAAAGCAACACTGTTTAAGAGGAAAAGGTGTTACAAGGAAAACAAGCTGAGATTTCACTTTTAAAAGCCTTCAACATAATGAGTGAGAATCTGGGGAAGAGAGCATGAATGATCACTCTCTGGGAAAGCTGTCTTCAAGTGGGAACTTGTTTTCCCTTACGCGCAGGCCTGCACCTCTTTTAGCGCTGATGAGATTGTACTGCCCGTTACCAGGCAACCCCCACGAACTGCCTAATGAGCAGAGAGACTCAAACCGCGCTCTATTTGTGGAAAAAAGTCATTAGAGAGGACAGCAAGGCAGGAGGTTAGACTGCAGGTCATACCTGGAGGTACGTCTTGAAGATGTGTTTAGCCGATCGAGTGATCAATTCACTGATTCCTATTTTCTACCCAAAGGAACAGAGAACAGAGGCTCAGAGTCAGTCGGCAATAACAATTAAAAATACGCTGCGCTTTTGAAGTGGGCTTTTATCAAGATCTGCAGAAGATGCATTCTGCAGCCCTTCCCCTGCAGCACAGACCTTTGACAGCACTCCTGGAGCTGGGAAAGCCCCCCTGCACGGTGCCCACATGCCACCACGTGCGGCTCAGCTCTATCCGTGCTTCTAGGAGCCACCGCAGCACCCGCCCTGCACGTGCTCCTGGGCAGCCGTGCTCACAACGCTCTCCAGTTTGATTCAAAGCCCTGATGGATCTTCGAGGCATAAAAAAATGCACGGCTTAAAATCCAACTGTGTTATCTGCTGTTATGCTTGGGAATCCCTGAAACACTTCTCTATCCCAAAGGCCACTCGAAGTCCCTAATGCCATGAAACCCATTAAGGATCTGGGAGCAAAGCTTCCCATGTGGCACTTACAGGCCCTTCTCCCTCCTCCTCCTCCTCTATTTTGGAAGCTGTTTATTTTCACACAGAGAAAACAACTGGCCAAGTTGGAACCTGTACAGGGCAAATTCTGCCAGAGGTGGTTTTAACCAACAGTTTGAAGCTAAGCCCGATACTTACAAAAATGTGATCCAGCTGAGCACGGCCAGGGGTCTTGGTGATGAAGTTGATCACTTTGCCGAGATAACGCATGTTGATGCCCCGCTGGTGCATGGCCTCAGCTAAGGTAGCCCCGTCCATCGGCAGCACCGTGTGATCCAGGCAGTCTTTGACCTGCAGGGTACGTACAAACTTTGGCTATTGACAGCAAACAAAGGGAAGAATTTCAATTTAAAAAAAAAAAATTACTGGAGAGGGAAAAAGGCGTTGCCTGACGCAGAAGGCAACTTCCAGGGATGAAGTTTAAGTTACAAGCACAGCAGGAACTGGCAAGCACAGAGCACAGATCAGCCAGAGCCAGGGCTGCAGCGTCCTCCCTGCCTGGGGCCATGGGCTCCGCTGCCGGCAAAGCGGATAAAGGCACTGCAGGAGCTCGTGCACGGGGCAGCTGAGGGACAGAGAGGAACTGTCAGAGCCAAACAGCTCGGGCTCCATCGGCCTCCCCATGCAGAACCCGCAGAGGCCCGGTGGGGCAGCACAGACGATCGGTCATACCCAGGTGCTGAGCACACAGGGTCTGGGGCGGCCCGAGGAGACCAGCAGAGATGGCAACGGCGCTCAGCATCATTCAGCATAACTCGGCACACCGCTTCCAGCAGTGCGCCCGAGGCCACAGAGGAACTCGGGAGCAGAGCAGGGACTCAGAGGACTCCTGTGGCTCTGGCAACGAGAACCGCTTTCCCCTCGGCATGGCTGATTTAACTAATGCTTGGGGAACTCATGGGCTAACCCTTCTTTACGGGCCTCACAGTCACTAACTAAAAACATTTCCAATTAAAAGACTGCGTGGAGCTGTACACACTCAGCTGATAAGAGGAAATGGCATTTGCATGTTAAGTTGTGTTGCAGTGCTGATAAAGAGTCGCTTAATCCACGTCATGGAGTAACACCGGTTACTCTGCTACGCAGCGTACGGAGGATTGCCGGCTCACAGCAGCTGGCGTGTTACCTGCCCTCGCACAGGCTCGTGCAGCATTTTGGGTTTATATACTAGTGCATCGACTATCTTGTAAAACAACAGTCACCAAGCCCTTCTCTGATTCTCTCTCCCTCCTTTGCTATTTACAGACTGAATAGCTGGTCTTAAAGGTTATGGCTGACTACAGAAGTGGTGGACTGAGAGTTCAGAAGAAGCTCTCCAGCAAGGAAAATCCCCTCCTATACAACACCAACAACTCCTGAGCTTCCTGGAGTGGAAGTCATTGATTCCACCCTCCTCATTACAGTGCCTGCTGTAACATATGCGTTAGCAGTCAATTTAGAGAGTGTCCTGAGAAGGGAAAAGCTGGTATTTCTTATCTAGCCAGATGCACAGTAAGCATCCAAAACGCTTAAGACTGACAGAGGGTTTTCACAATAGATATTAGTAAGAAAGATTTCCCAGTTCACTCCAAATTATTAGTCACCAATTGAGTCACAGTCAGGGTCGGATAATGCAGTAAGTCGCGCAGGACGCCCAGGGCTAGGGAGGACGACTTTATGTGCTTTCTTGTCCCAAACTCTCAGCAATAGCTGTTAATTACTAGTGCCAAAAAGTCTTTGTTGGAGTGAGGTGGGAAAATTGTGCCACGATGCAAGAGGGGAAATGGAAAACCCCTCTTGTGCCTGCACCAGAGCTGCCTGTGCTGTTCACCGCACCTCACCACGGTGCCAGCGCTCGGCAGTGAGCACAGCACCCGCCTGGGAGGCGAGGCTGGCATACCCCGGTGTCAGTGCTTGCTCAGAGCAGCCAGGCTGGAGGCAAGCTGTCAGAGAGAACATCACCGCTGGTCCTCAGTTCCTTACCAGACCCGGGATCTGGCATGACAGCAAGAACGCGGCAGCATCCTTCAGCAACTGCTTCTGCTCCTGCACCTCCTCTTTGCTAGACTCGGGAAAACGAACACCTAGGAGAGTAAAAGAGAAAAAACATAACACACATCAACTCAAAGAAAAAACAAGTTCAAAACTTATCTACAACATGTTTCTATGGAAAGAGCATTAGCTGCTCTGCTTGGTTAGTGCCTGTGCTGCTCCTGCCCACACATTCTTTCTTAACACAGCTTTTAAAAGCCAAAATTCTGCTCTTTATCTAGTCCACCCTACCTATTGCAAAGTGCTGTGTCCGCTTCCAGTGCGGAAGAGCCACCTGGCTAGACTGGAGTGGGAATGTTTCAGCACATGGGTCAGCAAATACTGCAGGTGCTAGAAACTCAGAGCCTTTTGCTTTTGCACACCAGAATTAAAATAAAATTTCAAGTTTTAGCTGCAAAGTCAGTGCCAGAACACTCATCCTTATGAGCCTCAGAAGATGTTTGGGCATTTCAAAACACATGTTCCCTCTGACATTTATTCCAAGCTAAATTCAACTTCACGGCCACTCCCCCGCAATTTGCATGCACACAGCCTTGGTATTCACCCCCATAAACACTCTGGGAGGTTCTGCTGTGTTTCCAAATAAAAAAATACCAATTCCAGATATGGAATGCTGCACACACTGCCTGGGACTGATGCACGTCTTTGCAAGGGCAGTGCGACCTGCTTACCATAATGTCACCAAAACAAACCCTGCCCTTCACTCAGGATCCAACTGCATCAGCCGTTTGACTACAACTGTTGTTTTTTGTGTAAACTACTACATTAGGATCAAATTTAATTTTTTCCCCTCCCTCTGCTTCTTTTCATGTGGCCTAGCAGCTGGGATGCTGGAGAATCACAAGAAGATTCTTGGCAGCGATCTGCAGACCTCCCTCGAGCGTAGCGGTGGGAGACAGCTTACTGCCCGCTTTTGGCGGTTCAAGCATTGCCATCAATTACGCTTCTTTCTCTTTTCTGTCTCTTTGTGCTTCATGGAGAATCCTGCACCAGCCTGGCTAGCCAAAAGCCAGCAATATTCTTGGCTGCAGAACACAATTTTTTGTGGACACAGCGATCCCCTGAAGGGGGACTAAAACCAGCCCTTTGTACACATACCTGGTGAGAAAATATCTGGGTTAAACCGAATGTCAAACGACGTGTCACTAATGGAGCCTACAGCCTTGCAAGCGTTTCGAATCACTTCTCTGCTTTTGGGATCCACTGGAGCAGGAAGAAAAATAGAATACAAATGAATGTTGATTTCAGAAAATGACAAGCCTAGCTCTTAATTTAAGAGTTTTGCTGCTAAAAGCAGCAGTGATGGCACATCCTGCAGAAATCCATTATAAAAACGATCAATTGTAAGGGATTTGGAAAGGATGGCTGCAAAATGGGAAGAGTACATGGAAAGTCTGACCAAGAGCACATAAGATGACCCAGAAAGCCCACGGACCGCCCCTTCCACTCCCCAACCACAGATACTCAGGAATCCCAGCCTGGGACTGCGTGTGAACAGCTCCACGCACAGAGCTACGACAGCAGTGACAGG
>NW_010110594.1:47298-57187 GCF_000699245.1 Pterocles gutturalis
AATAACCGCCCCTGCCACCCCCAGCCGGGCATCGCTGCCCCCAGGGACACAGCCCACCACCCAGGGCAGGAGGCCGGGGCTGCTTCTGGTGCGAGGATGAAATACCTGTTCCTTCATCAGAGGCAATGGTCTCCGCCAGCTCTTTCACCTGATCAAGTCCCGTCACGTTATCGTCTATTTTACCATCCTCTGACTCAGACTTCTCGCTGTCTGCAGTGCCGTTCTCTGGAGAGGCGCCGTTTTCCAGCGCACCCGAGCTCTCCTGTTTGTTGGCTTTCTGCTGCATCAGCTGCAGCGCGGCCAGCTTCATGAACAAGAGATACCTACAGGAGAGGAAAAGAGGAACTGAGCACAGCAGGAGAGTCCAAGAGGTTCACCACCGCTCTGCGAGGAAAAACCCCACAAAGTTACCATTACAGAGCACACATTTTCCCTGGGGAAAGGCAGGACGTACACACTCTTCCCATGAGCTTTCCAAAATCAAAGGAGTGCACATTAGCTTATCAGAAGAACTTAAAAAAAAAACAAAGTGGGTTTTAATTTCCCATCACAATGGGAAACCAGTCTCCTTGCAGTGGTTACAAACTGCTTTCCACACGCAGCATCAGCACACAGCTCGAGATGACTCTCGCTGCCAGATGTGCTGGACCAGTCAAACACAAAACCAGCAGCAATTCTGCCAGGAGACCTCAGCACAGAGAGACCAGCCCCTGCTAGCCGAGGAGGAGCAGCAGCACCCTACGGCCACGGTCCTGCAGGCTGCTGGTCTGGACGCTCTCCCGGGGAGCAGCAAAGCCTGCCTGCAGGCACGGGCAGGACCGGGAAGGGTGCACTGGGAGGGTGCTGGCTGCAGAACTGGTTCCTCAGCGGGCTCGGCTCCTCCGTCAGCAACTGGAGGGCTTGTCTTGCCAGCAAGCGAAGCACAGGCTCTGACCATCTGCGATAGCTGAGCGCCTGCGGCCCTTCACATTGGGAGCAGGAGCACTAACATCACACCAGCACCACGCAGCCACACCACACAACTTCGACTTGTCCTGCTCCCAGAGCTCCCACTTCCTCGCCCGCACTGAGCAAGCCCAAATGCCAACACATCCCACCACAAAAGTGCCTACAGGAGCTCCCATAAGTAATTTTTTTCAGCCTCTAGGAAAAAAAGGTAGCATTCAAGGCATCTGGAGAGCCTTAAAACGAAGCATAAATCCTTCTCATTCCCCAGCCATCAGGTGCACAGGGTATCTGCAGGGAAGGAGTTGAGGCAGAAAACAATAAAAACAGAACTGGAAACTAAAAAGCAAAACCACCTCTTTCGCTGGCTCCCTGTAACCCTGTCAGAATCCCTACTGTTTTCAACTCTCATTAAGTTCCTACAATAGCTGCCCACTTCTGGGAGCTCTGTGTGACATCCCTGGGATGACACCGCGCGGTCCTGACTTGGACCATGACCAAGGCTGAGGAAGGGGGGAGCTCAGCTCACCTGTGTTCTACAAAGGCATCAACAAGCTCCTGCCGGAGACAGCAGAGCTTGTGTCTGTGCTGCTTGGGGAACCCCATTTTCTTACATTCCTCTGGCATCTCCTCCCCTTCCACAGGCAGGAAGTTTAGATCCGGAGGGAAAGTGCGGAGCAGGTCCAGGATGTAGTGACGCCCGTCGTTGCCAATAATGCCTTTGCACTCCACCGAGGAGCACAGCTCCACCTCCTCGTTCTTGTCGTTGAGGACTTTGTGCTTCTGGATTTTAAGCGGCCTGCTGGTCTTCTCCAGCAGCTCCAGGTACTTGGGGTGCGAGACAACTGTCTTGCCAAAGTCTATTGACCCATAGATTACGCTCTGCTCCTGCTCCCGTTCCAAGATGCCAGGAATAATAGACTGAGCTGTCACCCTGTAACCTCTGTAATCCACCACCACCGTCCCCAGCGTGTACAGCCCTTCTACATCCACAGCATTGTAGGTCCGCACACCATTGAGGTCATTGGTAGGAGCGACGTAAGCAGCAACATCTCCGCCAAAGTCCTTGTAGTGGTCACGGACGTCAAAGCCCAGGCTGAAGAAGATGTTGTTCCAGATGAACATCTGCATCTTGGTCTCTTCGCTGGGGTTGATGGCCATGACATTGCCATCGATGACAGCCATAGCACCTCTGGTTGCTGCTGCGGTGAAGTCGCTGTGAACCTGCAGGTAGGTGTAGAGAAAGCCGGGTAAGGAAGGGCTCCTGCTCTCCCAGCCCCTCGCTCTCAAAGCTCCCTACAGATTTCTCCTTCACTCCTCTCCTCCCGGCAGCCCCCAGCAGGCCAGCGGGCTTCTCCTTCTGTGAGCCCGGCTAGCGACTGGGATACAGGCTCCAGGAGCCAGATCAGGGACCAGCATGGCTCAGACTCCTCAGCTCTCTGCAGAGGAGGGCTTAGGTGTGTGCCCCCCCTCCCCCTGTTCCTCCCACCCACCCAAGGAGGTCAATCAGACGTAACAGCAGAGGACTAAGAGGAGGGAGGCTCGGGGTCAAGGAGCGCAATTCTTCCCACAGGAATGGGAGCAGACGGCAGCCATGCGAGAGAACAAGACCCCTCAGCTTACAAACGGGGATCCATCCTCCTCTGGCAGTCTCTAAAGGGTGGCCCAGGTGAAGTGTCCAGATGTGACACGGGCAGCAGAGAGGGGACTGCGCGAGGAGCTGCCTGCACATCCCACAGGTACCTTGAAAATGGCTCGTTCTCTCAGCAGCCTCTCGGGCAGGTTCTTGCGCGGCAGCTCTCGCGTGGTCTGCAGCTCCTCGTTCCAGTCTCTGGTCTGAAAGAGTTAAAGCCTTGTGGGAAGCAACCATTGTGTGGGAAGGGGCTGGCAAGTCAGCGGTTCTGCTTTATGAGGCATTTTGTGAGAGAAGGGAAGGGGCAAGAATTCAGGCTGCCCTGGGGTTCAGAGGAAGTGAATCAGCAGCAGGAGTGAGCACTCCTCGAGAGGGGACTTTATTCCCCAGCAGTCCGGGACAGAGCTCACATTAGCCCAGAGCTCACGCAGTACAAATAGAAACAGCAGCCTACTGGCTCTGGAGGAGCACAGTGCAGGTTTCACCAGCCAACACACTGCGATGTGGTCACACCGCAGGCACACAGCGGCCCATGGGTGGCCGTTACAGCCCTGCCCCGCTCTCAGCCTGCGGGATTTTACGCTAGGAAGCTGAAACCGAAGCACTTGGAATAGTTTGCTCAGAGCCACAAGAGCCACTCCAGGCCTGACTGGCACGGAGGAGTGCCCTGCCTTCCGTGCAGTGGTACTTGTCAGAGCAGGGACACTGGATTTATAAACACGCGAGCAGAATTTGCTCCTCTTTACGTGCTCAGGGAGCTGCAGCCTGAGCAGCACAGCCCCTGTAGTCAAGGGCACCATCAAGAACAAGGACTCTGCAAGTCTTCCCTTGAGGAGCAAAACTCTTCCACTTAATACCTGAGGTCTATCTGTTATACGTTAACCAGTTCCCAGCGCAGCAACTCCTGCCAGTGTTCTCAGGCAAAGCGAGACCAGTACCTGTCCAGGTATGTGCTCTTCATAGCCCAGTCTGGAAGTGTACGCGTCTTCTGCCCGGACACAGTCCATGGCGTGTTCTGCCTGCGGAGCCGTCCAGCTGTACACTTGGAAAGGAGTGGCTATCCTTTCAAAAGGGTGTCTCTGAACCCTAGTTTGGGAGTGAAAACAGTTACACATTTTCCAAAGGAAGACTTCTTTCTATTCTAGGAGAATTTTCCCTCTGCTGCAACATCAGCTTCTGACAAACAACAGAAGGCGACCAGGTCTCGCGAGCAGCGCAGCAGCCTTCCATTTAACAAGCACTACACCCCGCGATGATCGACTGGCACAGGCAGCATCTCTCAACAGCAGTTTGCAGAATTACCTGGGCTCTCCCCACCCCCCTTTCCCTAGTTCCATCCTCAGCTGTGCCACCACAGATCCCCATCACACTCTGCTTTCAGAGTGGGGGACGCCCACTCCCAGGCAGCCCCCTCTCAGCCTGTCCTCAGCTCTCACCCGGTCTGTACGGGGTGCGTTATACAGCCCGTGTACAGCACACACCCACTAATGAAGAAAAAAAGCACGTGTCACCAAACAGCCTCCTGTGTAATCTGTCTGCTCCCAGCAGGTGCTGGAGTCTCATCTGTATTTACTTCTGGCCCAAGAAGCAATTCAGTATAATCATTTTTAAATGGCCAGATAGTCACAGTGGTGGCTGGAGGCCACTGCTAATTTCCAGCCCTTGTCTGGTGTCACTTTCATCTTCTTAACGAGAGCAGAAGCAGAGCTCCTGAAAGGCACACAATGTGCCTGTCAATTTGCACCCTGCTGAGCCCAGGCAGTTCATTAAGTGGACTCTAAAGAATGACAGGCTTCTGCACAGGACCCGTTGTCCTGGAGCAGGATAAATGGTCCCTGCAGCAAGGACAGGAGAATAAAACAATGCAGTATTGTTGGTTTACTATTACTATTATTACAGGAGCCAGAGGAAATTAGAGAAAACGAACGTGCACAGACATGTTCAAATAATTATTCTCTTTCCACCATAAGCCTATGCAAAGCCCTCATGTGTTACTTTCCCTGACATTTTATGCTTCTGTCTGTTTTTTGGGTTCAGGGGAGAAGTACCTACTGCTCAGTTGCTGCTGCTGCATGTGGCCATGCTTCACATTAACTCTTTGCTGCCTGGATAGCTAGGAAGTCGTCAAGCCTCCCACAAGGCACGCAGCCAACGCACAGACTCGGCAAGCAGCCCCACGTCTCAGAAGCCGCTCAGCACATCCGCAGTTTCCCTTGTACAAACACTGCAGCCCATCTCTGGACTTTCTCTCCCACCACACAAACTGCCCTATGTGTTCGTTTCTCAGCAGGGACAGAGCGCGCTGAATTCCAGGAAAGCCCCACAACTGATTCTCCCTTGGCAAGGGAAAGCTGTCATCCCCCAGCCTTTGCTTCAGGCAGAACTGAAATCTGTAACCCTACGTACTGTAAAGCAAGAGCCACCTGGGAGCTACAGCCAAGAGAAACCATCCAGGGGATGGAGATCAGGACCCTGGGCTTCCACCGGCCCGTCACTGCCGTGCTGAGCAGCAGCAGACCAGTCCCATCAGCTCCGACAGCTCCGTGTCTCGAGCGAGGGAAAGCCAGTCACACCAGAGCGCTGCCGTGACACCCAGTCAGGTGTTGCGTGGTCCCTGCTGCATGGACCCGCGTGTCCCAACCACCCCCCCACCGTGTGAGCACAGAGAAAGCCGGCACTGCAATCCTCCCTGTATCAGAGGGGCAACCAGCTCCCCCAGGACTGGCCACACAGCCGAGCCTCACCAGCAACCTCAAAGCTTCCCTCGCAAGGCAGCCGGAGAGGAAAAAGCACGGATACCGTTTCTTCTGCAGAGCGGAGAAGTTTTTTTTGAAGGTAGGGCTGATCTGGTTAAGTAGTTCCACCAAGGAATGACTGAGAAAACTGGGGTTTGCAGGTTTGGGATTGAAGTTGTATGCAGTAGACCTGCAAGAGAAAAAAGCAGCAAAGTCACAAGCCCTTGTCATACCCGGGACTCCCCACACCCTAGGAGTGCAGTACACGAATGAGAGCTTTCCGTACACACACTGCAGGAAAGGCTGGCACAACGCACCCTTGTTTGGGAAGCGGAGAGCAGGAGGCACGCGGCCAGATGGGCTGCAAGGGCCCCTCCAGGTGAGACACAGCGAGTGACGGACTGCACAGCAAATCTCATTTTACCTTCGCCAGCCACCGCTGGGTTCAAGAAAGGCTCGTATTCTCACAGCTAGGAAGGACTGATTGCAGAGTTTCCTGAACACACCAGAAGCACCTCTGCTGAACAGAGAACCCCCTGGCAACGGCACTAACAATACCAATCTTTTAACTCTTATTTTTACAGAGCTGGCGGGAAACAATGCACCACAAATTATTTCTTCCCCGAGCCAGTTTAACACAGAGCACTTCCACTTCATAACGAGAAAGAAGGCAAAACTATGCTGGAATTTTATCTTCTATGTTTTAAGCTCTCCTTCTCTTCAGGCAACTTGATTCTCCTTCTGTGAATTATAACCTTGGATTTCAAACATGCAGCTACAGTTGCCCAGGCAATTATCCAGATTGCAGGATCAAGGCCACCCAGAGACGTTTCTGAGCCAACGGTTGCTCAGGAACAGGGTTTGTTGCTCTGAAGTGCTCTCCTGTCCACCCTCAAACTCAACAGGTCTCTGTTACAGGTGACTGGGCTGCACGGACCCTGCACCTCCCTCAGCACAGCCCCTGACTGGCACGGCGCAGCACGGCCGCTTTAACAGGCTCTGTCACTACTGAAAAAAAATATTTTAAAAAATCTAGTCAAATCTCTGCCCAGCTTAGGAAATTCTGAGAGGCTGTGCTTTTGCTTTAGGGCAAAATGAGATAGTTGCAATGGTCAGGAAGGAATTCCCTCCCAACTCAAAATGCTCTAATTAGGTGATGACATTATGGGATGTTTAAACTTTCCCTAAAGCATCAGGCATTTATCCACCATGGAGAAATGGTACCAGGCATAACTGAACAGCCCAATCCAGTATGGCAACTCCTACAAACCCATGTGAGCCACAAATTAAAACAGGCTATTTTCCACCAAAATAAACCAAAGCAGCGACTGTTTGTTTGTGGGTTCTTTTCCAGCTGGCTATCGCAAGCTCCCTGCTGCAGGGCAGGACAGGAGGAATCTGAGTTACTCACTGATTCAAGTAAAATCCTCGAGTGGATGCAGTGATACTGACGTGCCGATCCTCCACCGTGATGACGTACAAATACATGAGGTCTCCGTGCATTTTCCGGTTACCAGGTGGAGGGTTCCAGCCACTCATCGTCAATACCTTTAGGCACTGCAAAGGCTACAGAAGAACACAACAGAAGCAACTCCTGTCAGTAGGAATTAATTCCCCTGAGTTATGGAGCCACACAATGTACATCCCAGCTTCCTTTTTCCTGCCACCCTCACTCAGCTCCAGAAACAGAGCTTACAAAAAAAAAAAAAAACGGTCTCAAGAGCATAGCCTTCCTTGAGCCATTTGCAGCCCACCAACTGGCCTCGGTGTGCTGCCTTTCACACCGTAAGACACAGGTAAAGAAAGACACCCTGGGCCTTTGGGCTGCACAAGGCACGGATTTCTTGCTGTACTGGTTTTCAAATGGCAGCTTCTAAACCGGAATCCAAGTGGGAGGGTACGGGAATGCTAAGGGTAATTTGTAGTGCTCTGCAGATCCTGCCTCCAGGACTTCGCAGAGAAATGCAGTTCTCCCTTCCCTGCCACCCAGCCCAACAAGCCTGGCCATTTGACACTCCACAGATGTCCGGACTCAGTGTCCAGTGTTTTGCACACAAGCTCTTGGACTTTATTCTTTTGGCTAAGCAGCGCTACTCCAGCACTCATTAAGCATCAAGCAGAACAAATCCCAAAGTCCACTTCAGTCGCTGAACACCAGTTTGCTGCAAGGAATGTGTCGAAATGTGTTTTAATGACACAGCAGAACTCTACCTTCCAGTCTCTGTTCTGGGGCTGAAGGGCACACAGGGGTCTCTCTTTGCTACCTGGCAGGATATGTTCAGGAGGGGTGCAGTCAATTTGTTCCATTTCGGTACCTTTCTTCTTCCGTTTTCCACTGTCTAGAACAGACAGAGATAGAAAGTCAGTGCTGAAAAACACAACGTTCCCTCCTCCTGTGATTAGTCGAGGAGGAATGCAGAAGTGCTCTGGGCATTTCTCTGCACTCCGGAATGGTGTGGGACAGCTGACTGTCACAGGGTGTTTTAACGAAGCAAGGAGCCAGGGGAATGCAAACACTGACCACACTAGAGAAGCCTTTTTGCCCCGTACCTCCCAGGTCTCCTTCAGTGAACACACTCAGGAAAGACAGTGAATTACAGTCCACACCATTGAAAGCATCCGATGGGTCCAGGCTCTTCAGAAGGTCCCGGATGTGGCGCACGTGTATCCTGGCTTCTCGCACCGTGTATGGCTCTGATGAGCAAAAAGGGAGGAAAGAAACTGGAATTACACAGTTGCTTACTCCTTTGGCACACGGATCTCAGAAAGGAACCAGAGGAAAGGGCTGCCACCTGGCCAGAACCGCTCCCTATGAAAACCCTTGCTCATTCCCTTCCAAAGTCTGAAGGAACTTGCCTTCCACCACTTTCAGCAGCGAGCCCTCCTGCAGTCCTTCAATCGTTTTCAGCTCAGCAAAGTTATCGAGGACGTTGCCATCCAGCTGCAGAGAGAAGCAAGTCCGATGGCAGGTATCCTCGCGGTCCATTAAAACCTGGTGGATCTCTTGCACCATCTCTTGAGGAGAGACCTTTAAAAGGGAAGAGCCCAGACAGTTATTCTCAATCCTCACATATGTTCTTGCCAAACTTTGTCCCTCTGCTGCAGAATCAAACACCTCTTGTACCTCCCCAGGCTTGAAAAGCAGACTAGCTCTCCCTCCCTCCCAGGAAGATGACTTCTCTCCCTGCTGGGAGGGCACTGCCAGCTCTGGCAGGGTCAGACACCCAGCTCCGTCCCAAAGGGCCTGGCACCCCAGGGGTGTAACAGCCGGGCACTGTGCCGAGCACTCGGCATGGGACAGCGGGGGCAGAGAGGGTGGTGGGGGAAAACAGGGCTTCTTCCCTTATCCACTCACACTGCACGTTTGTGGTGAGGCTTTGAATGATGCACAAGGAAAACAGACCATTTCCTCCACTTGCTCTGCGGCGGTACCGCAGTGTGGTGCAGCGTGTCCGTGCCAGTGCCACAGCTCTGGGGCATACCACCTGCCAGCCCGCGGCTCCCATGATGCAAGAAACCGCCCTGGCTTGAGCACTGGCACTGCTCTCCTACCTCCCTGCTCCGGCTCCAGCACCGCTGACAACGCTCCCCAGCTAGGAGGACTCAGGGTAGTTTACATAAGCTGCTGTAAACAACATGGCCTGCTATTATTAGCCTATTAAATCTAACAGCCAAGGGGACTTAAAAGAGAAAAAAGCTAGGTGGAGATACAGCTAATTCCACGGGGGATGCAATTTCACCACACTTTCTGCTGGTCTTGGGGAGGTAAGACTTGCCCCTGGTTTTAGACTTCAGATGCCTCTCCCCCAAAATTAGAGATACTTCGTTCAGATGGTTTTCGGTGAAGTATCAAGCTGAATCAGATTATCAGCTAGGCGTGTCAAAGCCTGTCCTGATCTGGCAGCACACGCCATCGTCCACATGACACATGCAGAACTCTCTGTGCAGAGGGGAAGCGCAGGCTGCATCGTTCATCTTCAGGCTGGTGCTCGAGCAACCCAAGCTGTGCTAGCGCCTGTCGCTGTACCAAACCCAGGTTAGCCCAAAGGGGCATCACGCCAAAACCGCTGGGCAAGCAAGGGACCTTCCCTTCCTGAGAGTCAGACCCAGAAATCGTGTTTGCACATCCCTCCTTTAAACAGCCCAAAGTGGGAAGGCCATCTCCCCCATGCTCGGCTCCATGCCAGAGCCCCTCTGCGATGGACAGGGAGCTCCCCCTCAGCCAATTCTCCATCCCCTTGCTCCGCACCCGGGATTCGGAACAAAACACCTTCCCCATCACTGCAAAGCCTGGGCAGGCCTGTGCCAGACAGAATGCTGCTCACGCCTCCTCTCCCTTTTTCTCTAGAAGCCACCGGTCAGGCAGCCTCCCTCCTTCCCCACGTAATCCCATCGGAGGATGGACACGTCAGGGAGCTGTGGGCAGCCTGCAGGTATGGTCCAGACCGCAGGGGCTAACAAGGGCCTTCCTGGGCACAGTCCCCTGTCCCCTTCCCCGCCTGAAGGGACAGAGCGGTGTGTGCCCTGGCTCAAACCCTTCCCACCTCCCCCTCCCCAGTGCCGCCCCGTTCCCAAG
>NW_010110595.1:0-67197 GCF_000699245.1 Pterocles gutturalis
CTGGGGCCAGCTCTGCTTTGGGATCACAGGGAGGCACAGCTGACTTTTTTCAGACAATACATAGGTCTGCACACCCACACTGGGCTGGTCTCAAAACTCTTGCATTTGTATGCAAACTCACTAATGGGATTTCTGCTAAACTAAGAACCTCTTCTATTTACATTTGTAGGATGTGTGTGTGTGTGTGTGAACTTCCTTCACTGCTTGACTTTGACTTTCTTCTATTGACTGAGAATGGTATATTAGTGAAACTTTTTTCTTATTTCAGCCTTTTTCAAGCTTTCCTTTTCAAAAATATCTAGCAGGTATAACGGAGCAGGCAACACAGGTGATGCCAAGAGTAGGAGAGAGAAGAGTTCATGGTGTGTGTGAGGAGAAAGAACTTAGATGTAGCTGTGTGCTGATTAGTAGGCATTTGGGGACAGAGTAATACTGATATTTGCTCTACTTATAAACACACACAGTTTAATTTTTAATTGCAGTATCTTTTCTCACCCTGTTATAATTTTTTTAAGTCACTCAGCTGTAGCAAATGAGCTAAAATGATGCCTGTCATCAAAGGGATTTAGTTCCAGCCTTGGCTGAAGTGGGGATGAGCTGGCCCTGCTGAGGCACTGCACTTCTTATATTGATGTACTTAGGGACTATGTAATCTTCCAAAAGCTTCAGTTTAGATTTTTCACTGAAGAAGTGAAAACCAGGGGCTCTAGAAACTGGGTAGGGAGAGTAATGGGCTTACTGCTGCCCTGTGCCTCTGGGTGTGTAACTGGAAACAGTATAAACTGGGGTGCCAGGAGGAACAGAGAAACCATTCCAAAGTGAGGTGAGAGCTGTCCTTGGCAGCAGTGCCACTAGCCCCAGTGAGTGGTGAATTGCACCAAATTAATCAAAAAAAGATCTGTTAATGGGTTTACATGGCACACTTCTGACTAGCTGGTGAGATCTCTAGAGGCCACGGTTCCTGAGAAACCACAGGAACTTATCTGTATCAGCTGCGAGTGTAGACAGAGATGGGTTGCAAACAGGAGTAGATCTTTGGCTCACGCTTCCTTCTGTCATACTATAGTGGGAAAGACACAGGCTTTATACACAGGGTTGCCCATGGCTTTGGGAATGTTATACTCTATGTCTGTAAAATAAATCCATGTCCTCTCTGAAACTGGTTGTTTTGGCATTGGCTTAGGAGGTGGCATATTCTTGATATAAGCACGTCTCCATCCAGTCATGTGTCATCCCAATCTTCCTACAGTTCTATGGTTCTGGATCTGGGCTGGACACTTGGTCTGGTCTGGTAAATAGTGTGAAGGTACTAAGAGTGCCTCATCAGTAGGGAAATTCTTCAAGCTCCTCAATCTCTTGATAGCAGCCATGTCTGAAAATAAAACATGAACTTTCCTAAAGCTTATTTTTGCTCTCATGAGGGCTGCAATAGAATGACAAACAGCATGCTGCTTTCATAATTGTTTCAGTTCAAAGACTGTCTACAAAGAGTCACAGCCTTGTGCTTAGCATTACACAAAATTATTCATTTCCTAGCTATACAAAAAAGTGATTGAATTGCAGATGATTAACATATGTTATATTTTCTTTTCTAATGCCTTCCTGTCCTTTTGTGGTTTACCTTGGTAAATGGCATCAGAACACTTTGTTTGCAAGGGAACCTCTCCCTCAGAAACCTATTATCAAGGCTGTTTCAGAAAAGTTGCTCTTGCTTGCTACATCTGGCAGACTGTCTCTAGAAGCCAAACACATTGTTGCTGCAGCAACTTGACCTCCGCTAGTCAATTTATTTCAGCTCCCAGCTATATTCAAAGAATTTTTTTTTAAAGGAATCATCTCCAGTGTAAATGCAAACCTCTTCACTCTGAGCAGTTGTGCTAGGATAAAGAACCCCGTAAAACTTTCCCTTTAGAGATGATTCTGTTTCTTATAATCAAATCCGGCTGCCACACTTGATCTTGGTCATCAGTATAGAGATTTTATCAGCCTGTGTTTGGCATACAGGTATTACTGCTGATTAGCACACAAGTGAGATAGGCTGGATACACCAAACTGTCATTTAAGATACCAAATTCTTCCCTGTCTTGTTTCTGGCTTGTTTTAGAGACAGGTATGGTGGTGATTTTATGTTCAGAGTTTTGTTCTGAGGTTGAGGCAAGGCATTCAGCACTGCTCAGTTTTAGGAACTTTCTAGTATTTTGAAATGTTAATTTAAAATCATTAATTTCTAATCATCAGAACAGCAAACGTCATCTCATGTAAAAGAATAGATGATAGAGCCAGAAGGGACTGTTCTGATCATTTTGTCTGACATACTGCGTAGCACAGGCCCTAGGACTTTTCATATGAACTGGAACAAGCCTTCAAAGAAGACAAAAATCTGATCTTCATTCAATCACCAGCTACAGAGAATTAACCATTTACTTGGTAAATTTTGAAGCAGTTAGTTGCTGCCATTGTTAAACAAATAATTGTACTACACTTCATTTCCCTTCTGTCCCCTTTCAAATTGGGCCATTTGGTCTTGTTACACTTTTGTCTGATTAATTGACAAGCACTTTTTTGTCTGATTAATTGACAAGCACTTTAATAATGATATGTTGCCTATCTTGGTCCCTAAAAATTGTCATCAAGCTTGTGTCATCAATCTTCACCTTTAACTTTCTCCTTGTAAGCTAACCAGTAGACTCCTGAAGTCTCTAAGGAAAGTTATTTTGTCTTTTATAATTATTATGGCTCTTTCTCAGCTATTCATAGATGTTCATCCAGTTCCAGGCTCCCCAGAAAAAGAGAGAGATAGCAATACTGGAGGAAGTCCAGTGAAGAGCCACAAAAATGATTAAGGTGCTGGAGCATCTCCCCTATGAGAAAAGGCTGAGAGAGCTGGGACTGTTCAGCCGGGAGAGGAGAAGGCTCAGAGGGATCTCATTAATGTGTACAAATACCTGAAGAGAGGGTGCGAAGAGGATGGGGCCAGGATTTTTTCAGTGGTGGCCAGTGACAGGACCAGAGGTGATGGGCACAAAGTGAAGCACAGGAGGTTCCCTCTGAACTGCAGGAAAGACTTGAGGGTGACTGAGCACTGGCACAGGTTGCCCAGAGAGGTGGTGGAGTCTCCTTCCTTGGAGATATTCCGAACCCATCTGAACATGGTCCTGGGAGACTGGGTGTAGGGGGCCCTTCTTGAGCAGGGACCAGATGACCTCTAGAGGTCCCTTCCAACCTCAACCCTTCTGTGGTTCTGTGAGTGAGTCTTTCTTGCATGGTAGACAGCAAGATTTAGCACATTATTCTGGTAGGGGGTGCATCAAGACTAAATACCAAACAAACAATGAGTACCACACCAGACATAAGAAATTAAGGCAAAGAGAGGTCAGTCACAGAGGAAAGCAGTGTCTGAGCCGAGGGTAGGACTTGCTGCACTGCTTCTTGCTCTGGCCCCATTGCATATTGTCATAGTTTTGACCCTGGATAATAGCCAAAACACAAAAACTGCTCATTCACCCTCCCCTTCTCCAAGGGATGAGGGCAAGAATTAAAGGGGTAAAGGGAAAAGAGACTTGTGGGTTGAAGTTGTAGCCATGGGTGCCATGGTTGGAGTTGCTGTCATGGGTGCCTGAGTAGGAGTTGTTGTGGAGGACTCTTGGGTTAGAGTTGCAGCGGGTGTTGGAGTTGAAGTCACCCTGGTAGATGCAGGGCTTGGAGATGTGGAAGGCATTGGGACTGGAGTTTCTGTTGCAGGTGCTGAGGTTTGTGTACTTGCAGCTGTGGTTTTATGAAAGTTTGGGTAGCTACGGCTGTGACTTTTATGAAAGTTTGAGTACCTACGGTGCACGTTGCTGTAATGGGTGCCAGAGTTTGAGTAGTTGTGGTGTGTTCTGACATGGTTGAGGCAGCAGTATCAGGTGCCGGAGTTTGAGTGGTTGCAGTACATTTGCAATGAGCATCGGTAGCAGATGTCATGGTCTGTGTAGCTGTAGCAGACACCAAGGTTGGTGTCACCACAGAGTGTGTTGCAATGGTCGGTGTCACTGCCTTACCTGCTGCAGGGGCGGCAGTGGCAACTGGGATATCATTGGTAATGTTCTGAACAGATTGTTGATTAACCTTAACAGTATATATACATTGACATCCATTCAGGAGGCCTAGCAACAGGATAACAGTGATTAAAAATGCTGGTTTGAAAATCCCAAGAATATTCAAAAACCTCAAAAGCTTTTGTAAATGGTCTTGAGGAGAAGGGGAGAGTATAGGGGGATGTCCCCCTCATGAATTGGCTCTCTCAGGGACACATGCAACAAGTGTAATTGGCAGCCATGTCCGCCAGGTGGCGCACAGAGTACAGAGATGACGCTGCAGCATCACTTGGCTTAGTGACAGCAGTTTTATAAACGAACAAGATTAATTTTGATAACATTTTCATTCTACCACAGGCCACTAAACAACAGCACAAGAAAACAATCCCCTTAATCAGCAACATACTAACCTTTGCCCAACTCCTATAGGTAGCAAGAAGCACATAAATACTGACAAATAGTATATATGGCAAATACCACAATATTTCCAACAGTGTCATCCCAGGGAACATAGTCAATGCTTATCAAAAGTTTGTTTTAATAAACGCTGGCCAAGCCTGTCATTCTCTCAACCGCTTGAGCTCCCTGTTGGGAGTCAAAAAGGACCATTGTAGTTTTGAACTTGGCTGGTAAGCAAGATAAAACAACCACTTGCTCACCCTCCCCCTCCCGGTGATGGGGAAGAGAATTAAAGGGGTAAAGGGAAAAAGAGACTCGTGGGCTGAGATAAGAACAATTTTATAGCTAAACTACAAAAATATTGAAAATAATAGTATATACAAATATACAAATGAGTGATACACAGTGATACTGCTCACCACCTGATGACCAAGGCTCAGCCCATTCCTGGCTAATGATCCTGGAGCAGGGAGAGTCCCAAAACCCCAATCCCCGAATGGAGATAAGAGCCCGACTGCCTGAGACTGAGAGCTGACTGAGGGAGGGAGACGACCCTGTGAGAGGGGTGACCTAGACAGAGACAACCTCCAGCAAGAGACCACCTGGAGAGAGAGTACTTCTGAATGGATCCTCATCTATATACTGGGCATGATGTGCATGATATGGCACATACCATTGGCCAATTTTGGTCTCAATCCTAAACCTAAGATTGAATTCTAGGCTAGTAATTGTGGGCTGTGCTCCCTCCCAGCTTCTTCTGTGCCTGCAGACACTGGCACAGCAGAGAAGCTGCGAAGTCCTTGAGTGTCCTGGCAGCAACTGTAAACACCAGTATGTTATCAGCCTTCTTCTCAGCACATATCCAAGACATAGCCTCTCACTAGCTACTATGAAGAAAGTTAACTCTGTCACAGCTGAAGCCAGGACACATATACACAGAGCTATGTTTCTTCTTATAAAAATGAGACCCAGCTGTTAGAGAATTTCAAAGTGTTCTGGTCAGTTGGTTTCCAAACAGGTGGGAATCTGAAGCAGAGAAAGATGGAGTGACTTCCATGATGTCAACCAGCAGGCCAGCCACATACCTGGCTACAGACCTTGGCTTTTTAGAAAACCAGAAGCAGAGATTCATCCATACCCTCCCACTGCCATGCAGGAGCAGACTTGCTGATCAGTGATGTCCATTTGCAGAAGTACTTTTGAGTTGGGTTGAAACCAAACTGGGTGTGCAAAATTTCCTCCAAACTCAAAGGGCAATGATGGGAAATGAGAGAAAAAGAACCTTAAAGGGACTTAGGGTTTGCATTTAACTGAACTACTTTTCTGTGCCTGTCAGTTTATTGTGCTGCAGGTTACTTTTTAGCTAGGTCAGTGGTTTGTGGGTGTCAAATGAGAGGCAAATTTTTCCTCTGAATGCAATGCTTCCACAAAGCTCCATAGATTTACGCTGATATAAACCTCTTGGAAATTGTGCTTTCTCTCCAGACCTAACAGAGGTTACAAACAGTACTATTGAAATCAGCATTTAAATAACGTTCCAGAACCACTAGAAACTTCATTATCCTGAATATATAGTTTTAGCAGCCATACAAGCAGTGAAAACACTGTGAAACAAATTTGCAACTTGTAAGTGGGAAAAAACAACAGTACTGTCTAAATACAGTGTTGATATACATCCAATTAGCCACTAGGTACCTTTAAACATCAGTGTATTTGCTGAAACTTGGTAAGGCAAGAGCAATCCAGAGGTAAATATTCATCTTGTTGTATGGGGATTTGCTTCTGAAGTTGCCACTGATCATGATAAATACAGCCTTTAACAATATGAGTGAAGACATCTTGCAGTTGCCCAGGTTTCTCTAGGAATGCAAAGCTCAGCCTCTGACCATCGTTAAATGGAGTTGGATTTTAATTCTGGAAATGTAATTCTCAGTCCCTACAAGACTGGAGTGCATGTACTCATGCGCATGTGCGTATATTGCTTTCCCAAATCCCCCCTGACCACAGGTATGCCAATCTACTGGAAAAATAATTCTTTATATGCATGTTTTAAATTATTGCTGTCTGCCTCTTCCTCATGAAGAAAAGCAACATGTGAGGGGCTGTAGCTTGGCCCGGAGCAAGACCTGTAGCCTCTCTTCCCTATGAACCCTGTCCATCCCAATGTGGGGACATCCCAAACCATACAGTAAGGATGTGGCTATGTCTTTGGGGAGCTTCCACCTTCTTCCTGTCTTCACCAGGTGATGGCACTATACCAGTACATTTGCCATCTATGAAATCTGGTCCTGGAGATGCAGGAACACACAGTGCTCTGGTGGACCTAATGGTGATACTTGATGGTGTACACCCCCACATCTGTCAGGTACAGATGTTTCTTGGATGGCACTCTGCACGTAGGGATGTAGGCAGGGCAGAAAGCATGCCTACACATCACCAGTGACTAGAGCAAGGCGGTCCTTTAAACCAGTGAAAGTGTGGCGCTAAGGCGTGAGGTGGGCTGGACTTTGCATCAAGGTTGCTGAAGCACAGGAACACCTTCCCTTTTTCCAGTGGGTCTTGTGCAGATACCAAGGAGCTGGCAGGGTTGATGCTTTTTTGCAGCGCTCTTGGTCAATGAAGTACTTTACTCCGAACAAATCACTCCCAGCAAGTCTGGGCTCCTCCTCACCTGGGTGAAACCATGCCTGCCCCTGGGTGAGCACATACCCTGTGTTTTACTGAGGTGTCTCCCACCTGTCCTCCCCGCTTCTTTAAAAAGACACTTGCATATTTTGTAATTGATACTTTCTGTACCATATTCTTCTTTTTCAGGACAGATGGTGACCCACAACCTACCCCTTCCTACCTGCCCTAGTGACTCTGTGGCATCGGGGTAAGCAGCTTCCAAGAGAAGCCATTCTCTGAAGTTAATGAGCTCCCACAGACTTAGCAAAAGTGTTTAGATCTTTGTTGCCATTTTTGTTTCTTTACCCTCCCTCCCCAGTGTTTTACTATTTCTTTGTTTTCCTCATCTCCTTTACCAGCAGTTTCTGTAAGCTGTGTTTTTTGGGGATTTTTTTTTTCCTTCTGTGTAAAGCAGCATGATTCACTTTGTAGTTCCTGCTTAGTGACCTCTCCTGGTTCCTCACCTTGTGTTCTCCACTGATCAGACCCATCTGTGATTAGATGCTCAGCAGAGGTGATTGCGCAGCCTTTGACACCTTGCATCCCCTGCTGCCTGGATTTCAAAGAGGTAATCATTGCCAGGGACCTGCCACTGACCCTTTGCTCAAGCTTTTGTCATTCACCTTTTACTGTCTCTTTTCTTAAAGAGCTTGAAGTATCTGGATTCTTCTGCTAGGCAAAAAAAGGACACACGCACTGAAATCTTAATGATTTTACTGTTCTTTCAGAGTACTTTCACCTCAAATTATATCAGGTAGTACCTCTGTATCACATCTTTTGGAGTGAACTCTTCAGCTCCCATTCAGAGATCCCCTTTTTGTTCACTCAAAAACCAGGGGACAGTCGGTGAGATGGTTCAGTTCGATACCTGTCCTTTTTAACTCCGCACGTACTGGCAGGGGCGAGTGGAGTGGGCCTCCTTGCCAGACAACGTGGCTCGTTTTGAAACTTTATCACGACTTCGAAAGGACTTGGGTGCAGACAATGAAGCTATTCACAGTGCAAGCTGTGAACAACTGAAAAAACATGAAGCTGAGCAGGAGACCTGAGCCCTCAGACGTCCTCTGACTTGGAGATCATGAGGGAACTTTTTTTTCTGGGGCTTACTGTACAGTTTCTTCAACCGAAATTTCTGACACTGACCAGGAACACTAGACTGCTGGTTGGAGTCAGTTTAGCTGTCTTTGCCATGAATTACAGATAACATCCAGTGCCATAAAGACTGTGAAAATATTTTTGCACATTTTATTTGAATTCTTATGAACAATAAAAAGGCAACTAAGACTAAGGAAACTTATTAGTCCTATTTAGATTATTTAAATGGCCATGCTTTCTCCAGAGAGTTAAAATTGTGCACCAAAATTCCTAAAGGCTATGTTAAATCAATTGGAAATACAGAGAAAATGGACTTTTAATAGTATGAAAACAAAAAGTCCTGTAACTCCCTCTAAAGTCCCTTTATATGTCTTTGATGAATCCATCTGAGGAAAGAGCTGAAAATTGATTTCCAAAAGCATAATGTACTTTTTTTTCCCCATATTTGCTTCAATAAATGATACATTTGAAATATTTCCTTTGGGTTTCACAGTAAATAGATGAAAAAATGATGTTGCTTTTTTTTTTTTTTTTTAATGTCTCTGAGAAAAGCAACTTCAGGATTATCTCAAATGCACTGGCAACATAAGTAGCAACAGCCTTCTAGATGAAGAAACCTATGTGGAGTACGTTAAATGGTAAGCAAAACTTGGGTGTTGAGACTTATGAAAGCTGTAAGAAAAAGAAATTCTGCTGCTTTGGTGACAATGTGGATGTTTACATTTTAAATCTAAGGCTGGCTGCACTATTTTAAATTAATTTAGCCTCCTTTTTTTTTTTTTCTTTTTTTTTTTTCTTTTTTTTATCCCCTCCTTCAAAATGCTTCACAAATTGTGGTATTTGTGCCTTCATTCATTATTCGTAATTGTGCTGGGAATCATTTGTCTAAAAAACTGCAGCTGTTGGATTTGCTACGAATCAAACGCTGTGTCTGTTGTTTTCTTCCGCCTGGTCACCTGAGTTATATGGTGCTATTCCTCTTCTTTATCCGGATGAAAAACCTTATAAACTGGTAACTAACTAGCTGTAAGCGCTTCAGATAAATTCTCATGTTTGAGGTACAAATATACATAGATGAGAAGAACAGATATGGGGCAGCTCTACAAGTGCGGTAGACTTTGTGTCTGCTGAATAAAATGAGAGTGGGAGTCAACTAATACATTTATATAGATGTGATTTTATGTCAAGACTCCTTTACCTACATTGAGAGCTTCTTGCAACAGGAAGCCTTTTCTGGTCTATAATAGTTTCATCAGATGTATAGATAGAGTTCTATACAGTATGCACTGCTAGATAACTATATACCTGTTAATTAACCATGTACCTCCTTAGCTGCATTCTCTTGTTTAAAAAAATTATAAAAAAGGGGTGCTTTTCCCTACTCTAGAAATCCTCAGAAATTTAGAATGGAGGAAGCCCAGATTGTGTTGGTGATAGCTCAGCAAAGCAATGCTGTTGCCCTACCCTGCAGGGAGCCAAAAGATGGAGAGGCAGTCCCATGGCTGCAGTATGCCTTCTTGAGACTTTAGGCCAACTTGTTCTTGTAGGTTTATCTGTATCCTGGGTCTCACCTGGGCAATAACTTGAAAGAGGGTTAGTCAAGCTAGTAGAATGTTGTACATAACCTTGGAAGAAACACTGCTGTGAAATCTCTCTCTTGTAATATCTTGGCATTATCAGTCCTTGGTCAAAAATTCAATGGATTCTGTTCAGGTCTAATAATGGGCAAGAAGGGCTGGTAATCTTAACTCAGTTCTGATATCCCAGATCTATATGCATCCATCTTTGTAAATCAGACAGTGTTTTGCCTGGGAATTCTACTGTAAGGTACCCCCCTCTTGCAGGGGTTCAGGGAAGCATATGGGAGAGTGTGTGTGCCGCTGAAGTGCCTCCTGGCAGGCACAGGGGTGCTCACAGAGATGCTGGGAACTCATCTTAAGAGGAAGATGAACTCAATGGATTGGGCTATAATCTAATGACCTAGGTACCTAAACCCCCTACTCTTTCCTACTATGAACACCGTGTGCATCTTTTATCAAATTGTTCAATATCAAGTTGTATCAATCTCCCCACCTGCAGATTGGGTGTATTAGTTTTTATCTTCTTGGCAGGAGTGTTATGAAGAAGAGGCTCACCAAAAACCAAGCAAAAGCTTTGAGACAATGAGAATGTGGAGAAGGTACATCATGCAACCAAGGAACAGCACTGGGATGTAGGAGAAAATAAGGACTTTAATTCTGAATTGTTTCATAATCATGAGAAAGTTGGTCTGTAAAATGAGAATAGCTTTTGCTTCTTGTGACCTGGGGTTCACACCATCTCAAGTTCGCATCAAATGTCTTGACAGAAAAGGTGAAATTATATCTTTGGTTTTGGGGAAAGCAATGTCAAGTTTTCCTCCTTTTTGGATTCACCAGTATTTATTTACACACGCACAGTGTGCTTACCTATAGAAGACACTTCAACATTTCATTGGTGCGATGAAGCAGCAGTCTCAAGATACACCAGGATTTTGTAGCCAGAATTGCAGTAAGCACTGAAATTGATAACCAGGTGGTAGTTTCTGAGGAGCCCAGGAGGCTATAGACTCTGGTCCTGCAGTGGCAACCTGGTACACACACAATTAGGGCCACAGGACACCCTGGCAGCTGCACAGCATCCTCCATCATGCTGTACCACAACCTGGGCAACGCGGATGTCGTGTTTGTTTAACAGCTGGCCTCAGAGGAGGAGAAAGCCATGTACTTATCTGTATTGAACAGCAGCAAATTTTGGCATAAAAGCAGAGTAGAAACCTCATACCCACACCTCTGAATCCATACTGTGTCTCACATTATACAACATCTGGTTTGTATTCTTTAAACACATGGCACACAAATGAAGAGGCAGAAGAACAGAAAGTAAATACATTGAAGCATTTCTCAGGAGGTTTGAAGACCTGTGAAGGGACTTGAAATACCATACTTCTGTGCTCAGGCACAAAGGCATGGTGTTGCCTCAGGAGGTGGCACTGAGCAGGACATGCAAGTGGAGCTGTGTAGGCCTGGTGGAAGGCAGAGACCTCAGCTGGAAGTCACTAAGCACTGGGTGCTTCTGGGACAGGTGCACAGTCATGTATTGTAATTTAAGTGGGATAATACAATAATTTGAATTTGATAGAGAGCATATGGAAGTGGAGAGGAAATTAGAACAATCATGTAATCCTTTCCCCATACAAAGCTTGACTTGGTGGAGCACCTCTAGCCAGCTTCAATTAGTGGCTCCTGGACAGCCCCCCACTTCCAAATCATGTAGTGTTCTAACAAGTGTCTGCTATTTCAAGTCACAGAAAGAATATAAAACTATTGCTATCTTTGAAGTTCACAGCCAGGGAATCATGGTTACTAAAGTATTAATTGTCTCAGCAGTCAAACTATGCTGGGCAAAACTCCAGTATAAATGGCAGACAGCAAGTCTGACGTTATACTGTGGTGTTTCCTCAGAAGAATGTCTACAAACCAACAACAAAAACCGTGTGCAAACTCTAATCTCATTGAAACAGCCTGCAGAAGTGCGTGTATAAATCAAGGGTTAAGCAGGAACCTGTTTTTCAGAATAAAGTAAAGGCACTTTCAGTGTTTAATTAACAGAATGCTAATTGGGTAAATGAGGGAGAATTAAAAAGGAAACACAGAGTGTCTGTAAGAGATTGGTGGTGAAGCTGTTAGAGCTGAATATTTGACCTGTAAATAGATACTGTAAGTCAAGAGCCAACCCTAAATTTGAGAGTTGTAACAAACACAAAGACATTCAGAAGAGTCTAGATTTCCCGAGAATGAATGTGCTTGGACAAAAAAAAAGGGCTATTTTAGCCAAGAATATGCGAATGCTTTGTATGTACTGAGCTCCTTGCACTGAATGCAGGGTTACACCTCACAATCCTGTGAGCAATATTGTTTGTATTTTTTTTTTCCATGTGGCTCTGATGCATCAAAGCTGATAGCAGGGAGGGAAAGGAAGTGAAAGATAAGGTTTTGCTCATGGGCAGTCACATTATAAGATGTTTGGGAAGGGCTTTATTCATACGAAAAGGGACCACACACTTCACCATGGTTACCAGGAGTGTAATTTAAAAGCCTGCAGCCCTTGGGCACCACAGGCGGGGGTGTGATAAGTTTCAGAGTCCAGCCTACAGAGAAGGAAAAAGCAAAAATCTCTGACTCCACTTTCATAATTTGGCACACTGCTCATGAGTCAATGTTCTTTGGCAGTTTAAGCCCACTGTTAGGACAGTGATGAAAGCACTGCGATGCCTTATGGCATCACTGGGCAATCCGAGTGCTGTGTGCATGAGCTCTTTTGAGCGAGCCCCTCCTGGCACTGATAGTGCTGGGCTGGTAGAGAGGTTTTGCAGACTGAGAAGTCTGTCCTGCAGTGCTGTATTGACAACCCTTGCTCAATGGCCGTAAAACCCAGAAGGCCACATCCCTTTTTGTGACTGTGCAGAGAGAAACTGCTTGAGGCAGTCAAAGCAGCAGCCAAGCAGAGAAAAACAAAGTCAGTGTTACAAGAGGTCTTCCAAAGCACTTACAACATTAAATAAGCAATAAATTATTCCACTCATGTACAAAACTCATTTAGGTTATAGCTGGAAACAAGACACTGTGAAGCACTTTGAATGAAGTCTCCCCTTTTATATGTATATTATTTTAAGGACTGGAAAAAGGCAAACTGATAAACACTGAACATGGGTCCTCTGGCTCTTTAGAAGAGGAAAACAAACCACACATTATAGCAGTCCTTCATCCAAAGATATTGACAGCAGGCTTGACGTGTGTGTTTATAGCAGTGTTCTGTGTCTGATATATACATGTATATGTATAAGAGTATGTATAGATCTTCTTTAAAAACACGTTCTTCAAAATTAATCTCTTGACCTATAATTTACTTTTGGACCACATGCATTTTATTGCTTGGTGTATGCCAGACACATCTCTGGCATGCTCTGATTCACTGGGCCTCCAGCATTAGCACTGAGAAACTTCAGGACTGAGACAATGCCTCTGAAATTAATCAGTCTTATTCCATTGGCCTAGGGTGGCCTTGGCAGCAACGTGTGTTGTGAAGACCAGGAGGCTGAGAAGCACTGGGCTGTAGCCCACATTTACCCACCTTCATTGCTTCAGTTAGTCCCATGACAAAATAAGAATTTTTTTTTTTGATAATAATATATTGTTTCTTCTCCTACTACTAGTGACAGCATTTGCATTTTTTTTCTATGTCAAAGTCATGACTCTTGGACTAAAATTGAGCATGTTCCTCAAGCTACAATGAATGGTCAAAGCTGATTAATTGCATTGGCACCCAGTACATTTGCATTGTACACCCAGTACAAGTCTCAGGATCTTGGATTCATGCATTGTTTTGTCAGAGGCTGAAATTGATGTTTAGCCTATTATTGATCAAATTTTCTCTGTTGTGACTTGAGACAAATTAATGTTACCATATCACTTAGAAGCTTCAAGGACATGAATAAATACCAGGTTTTGCACAAGGAAATTAAACAGGGTGTGAAATCTCGTTGGTGCTTGTGAGAGACTAATTGTATGTTAGATTTGGGTATGACTGATTGGGTGGATTTTGCATTTGTGCGTATCTTGAAAATTCACTTAGATTTTATTCCAGAGCGTGTGATTATTTTTTTTTTTCATTAAAATTGATCAAGGGATTTAAGGTTTTGATGTGAATCAGGGTTATGAGTTAGTTGAGCTGGTATATCACTGTTTTCACTCTAGAGATTGCTATGATTTTCTTTAGTTGCAGAGAAAAAAAAAATCCCCAAAGCAACCAAAGTCAAATACAGTTGCATTTCTTTTAGATGTTGCAGGATGATATTTTAAGAAGGTACACAGACAGTTTTGATTGGAAAAATAACATTTAACTGAATCAGATAACATGTTTGGTTACTGTGTCCTGCCTCCCGCAGCTGGCAAATGCTGGTGGGGTGTTTGCACCTGCAGAGAGCTGTGTTTTCAGGGGCTGTGTGCCAGCATAGCATCTGAATGCTTCTTCAATGGGCTTGTCTATCCTTAGGATGAGAGACATCTATGCTGTCCATGGCTGCACCCCAGCTGGCTCTGTGTGTGTCACACTGTGCCACAGCAAAGAAGATTCCTCAAAGTCTTGAGAACCATTGAGCAGGATCACCCAAGATGGTCTGCAGGCACCAGTCCAGAGCCAGAGGTGATAAGCCTGGCTGGCATGGGCTGAGTCCAAGGGAAGCTCTACAGAGACATACCACTGTGCTTTCCTGAACTGTTCCAATTTGGCACTCAACAAATAAACACTTGGGCTGGCTTTCTCCAGAGCAGCTCTAACCAGGCAAAGCTTCCTGAAACCTCTTCCATGCCATGCTTTCAGAGAGTGGGCAGGCTATTTCCAGGGCTAGAGCATGGTATTAGGCATATGCTAATGAGCCCTGCTGGGCTTGCACAAGTCAGTCTCTGCGTGTATGGCATGGTCCATCCCCAAACAGAGACTGAAGGGAGGACTGTGTTGGTATAATTTCCCTTTAAAAGAGAGAAGTTGAGGTACAGTGATACAGAGAAGACAGCTTGACACTGAATGGAGGTACAAACCACAACACCTTCAAGAGGCTTTCACCAGAGAGTTCAGCCATGAGAGGAAATGTATTTTGTGTGGTGCTGTTTGGGTTCAACTGAACACCACAAAACTCTTCATTTTCAGGCAGACCCCTTTCTGCCTTGTGAGCATCCTTGGCTCTGGGTGCTTCGTGAGAACCAGAGGAAGAGCAGTCGCTTGACCCAGCCCCAGCATGCCTGGTCCAGTGCTGCTGGCAGCAAAGCCCAGCAGTTGGGTTCAACTGTGCACAGCCCCAGCTGTGGCTTTGCTGACGTCTGTTTCCATGCAGCTTCCCTGGATTGAAGCTGATTCGAGTTTGCCTCCATGTGCTGAAGCCACCTTTCTGACTGCAGCACGGGAGCACCCTGCATACCATGTTCAGGTCCACACAGGAAACCTGTCCTAGGGTAGGGAACTTGAGCTCACTTACGTTCAAAGGACATGACTCATCATTTGTCTCTGCAATAAGTTTTATATAAAAACACATACGCATAATTGTCAGAAGCATGCATATAGACACAGTCTCAAAGAAAATCCCCTGTAATTTCCTGAATAAGAATTTAGGAGATAAAATATTTGCTTCCTGAGGTCTCATTTTGTTGCAGGACTGGAACTTGAGGACAATTGTTCTTTTCAGCTAAGCACCCTCGTTGGCTACTTCAATATTAACATTAATTACTCAGGATGGTTACTGATAGTTTGGTGTACAGTTTTCTTTCAAGGAATATGGTGGACTTGCAGTATTGTGGAGTCCCCTGAGGCCCTCAGGAACTCCTGTTCTGGGTTCCCTCCTCAATGGCAGTATAGTGCTAATTGCAGCCTTTTTAACAAAATAACCCCAAAGTGCGAGGAATGTTTTAAAATGCAGATATAAAAACCTTACTGGCAAGGGTTTTGGCATGGCTTCATGTGTTGGCTTCAGTTTTTGGTTTCTTGCCATTTTCCCTCAAGTCCAGATTTTCTCTGTAAGTTTCTGACACACGACAAGCTTAAAGATCCTGCAGACCATCATTTGAGAAAATGAAACATTACAACAAATTTCCTGTACAGTAGGTCAGGTCATCCAGTTTCCAAATACATCCTTGTTTATCATATACATCGGGTCTCAGGGAGCAATGCTTCTAAACTGAAGGATCAGAGTCACTGATTTCAGCACAGTATAGATTCAGCCTGGGTGAAAGATGCGCAAAATTGTGAGATGCACTGGTTTGCTCTGAGATCAGGGAGATTTGACTCTCTTAGAATCTAGATGTGGTGGAGAAATGCACATGGCTCTAATCTAAAAGAAAATAAAATCTGAAGCAGCAGCAAGAGGAATCCAAGGATGAGTCAGGCTACCAAGGCACTCTTCAGCTCCCTGCAATCTTTCCTTTGGGACTGGCATGGTTTCAGCTGATGGCCCCGGAACGTGTTTGATGTGAAATGTTCCAGGAAAATAACTAGAAAATGGGTCAAACAGTATCCAAAGAAACCTGAGAAGTTAGAGGAAAATGCTGAATTTCCTGAAATCCTTACCTTGAATTCTTCAAACCTGTGAAGGCAGGTCATATGGATAAGAAAACCATATCAGGCCACATCATTACGCATTTTGCAAGCATACTGGTTTATCGAAGTCCAAATATCCTCCAGTGTCTCCAGACAAGGAGGATTTTGAGATGCAGTGACTTCGTTAGTAGTGGTCTGTCCTTTCTCTTGATACAGTGAAGTTTCACTGGCATACAGGCTTGCTTGGTTAACGAGATATGACACTTGGCGTGCTACTAATAAGAAGGAGAAATGGGAAGAAATGTATGCATCACTTCTGAAATGTTGCTGCAGGCTCCTTTTCTGTACATCTGGCACATATTTCTAATCTTTTATTTTGTAGATTAAGGTGCAGGAAATGTGGGAGTCATCAGCAGTTAGTACTTTTCATAAAGGAGAAGATACTGAAAATCTGTGTAATTACAGACCCATTTCAATTTTATTCTCTGCAGTTAAATTATTTCAATGTCTCTTTTATAGTCAAAATGAACAAGTTTAGTTTACAAATATTTTATTACTATTAGGGTAACTTGATTTCCATTATCATCATTTTACAACTGTAGTATTATTAAAAGTGACAAATGACTCTGTAGTCAATTGCTCTTTTGAATAAATGTCGTTTTGTGTGGTGGTTTATCTCTGCTACCAACCTTTGATCTAATGAGAGGCAGCAGATTTTATTTAGCCTTTTTTTTTTTTGGTTTGGCATGTGACAACTTTGCCTTAGTGACAGGAAACAATTCATTTTCAAGTGAGACAGCTGGAAATTTTTCTGTAATGAAAGATTTGGCATTTGGCATGGCAATGTTCGAGGATCCTGCAGCAGGCTTTGATTGTGTCCTTAACTACGTTTCTACATTTACAGTGGTCTTTAGCAACAGCACAGAGTAGCAACAACTTTTGCCCATTTTCTCCTGTAGGTCTACTAGAGTCTGGCCTGAAGGTCTGGGGGTTTCAGCAGTTCATGCTTTTGCTGACCACAACTATACTCAGTCTGTGACCAAGGCTTTTACAGCAGTGCAGTGCAGTGAAAGGAACTATAGTGGCTTCAGTTTTAGGTACCGACCTCCCCAAACTCTCTGTGCCACCACTTGCATTCCTTTCCCCAGGGTCCATGCTGGTTCCTACCTCTGTGGCATTTTAGGCAAGTATTGATGCTGAATGTGTGCACCAGCTGCTCCCTCTCCCGGGGGTGATGATTGACTGGTGATGGTTGGTTCACTTGCCAGCAGATCTCCCCACCAGTGTGCAGGTGAGGATGTGGTCTGTCTCTGCCTCACCTCGAGGTGACCGTGTTGGTGTGAATCAGCTGGGAATGTCCCACCATGGGGACAAACATCTCACCACTGTCTCAGGTATTGGCAGTAGAGAAAGTTGTTGACGCTGGTCTTTCCAGCATTTCAGCATTAACATTTTTGCTCCATTAGTCAAACAAGGCTGATTGTTATGTGCAATCCTGCTGTGAATGTAGTGGGAACTTGCGGAGTCAGAGCTCAAGAGGGTGAAAAGAAACTTGGTGGTTTTTATTTTTAAACCTTACTCAATACTGAATTGAAGCTGGACTTGAAGTGTTGTCTGAAGTTGGTTGGTTGTGATGAATGATTTCCTCAGCTGGACCACTCACATGTGCTGGGGACACCTGGAGTTTCCCACCTGAAGCCACTGGGAGCAAATCTAGCCCTGAAGTCACTCCCCAGAAAGTGACATGACTTAATTACCTTCAGCAGGCAGGTCATTGTATGGGCTTCACTCTGCTGAATTGGTGGGACTCCTGTTACAAGTCATACTTGTCATCTTCCTTCCTTATGTAAGTGGAATAGTAGCAAAGCTCTGGGATAACTGTTGCCCTATCAGTCAATCTCAGCTAGCACTTACACATCAAGATGATAAGGCAAATTTAGATCTCAAATGCCAAAAACTTCATGTGGGAGAAAAGTGGTAAGACTTTTCTATTTGCTGCTCTGAATAGCCAATGTCAATTGCAAACCCGGCTGAAGGATGTACTCTGGTTTTGGACAATTTACTGTTCAGATGCTTTGATTATTTGTTCCTACAGACAGGCAGCTGTGTTTACTCATTCCTCACTCTTTAAAACATTAAGAAGAAATGCTTGGGGACTTAATGAAAACTGGTGGCATTAATTTTCTAAAAATGAACTTACAAAACCATTTGATTCTACTTGCATTTCTTTATCATGCAAATGCCAGCTGGTGGAAATGGTGGGAGTAAGAGACTATTCAGTATTTTTAGTTATTCAGTTTAATATTTTTTTGAATTGATTTATTTAGTTTTGGCTTATATATTTTTTTAAATTTTGACTACCTGAAAATCGTGTAGCTTAAAAACAGTGGAGAAAAGAAAGCAGAAAGAGAATAATGAGCAGAGATGGAAAATGGCAGCATTTGGTGAAATAGTCATGGGTTATCCTCCCACCATGGACCAGACTGGAGGCAGTCGTAGCTCTGCTATGGTGGCAAACTCACAAGGAGGAGCTTGGGGGATATGACAAGCCCTTTGAACTTTCCCAGTGTGCAGTGCCTGCCCTTGGTGAGCGTTTGCATGGGAGCTGTGGTGATCACCAGATTTGGAGATGTTGGAAAAGCCAGGCAAGTGCTTTTCACATAGAGGAGGTAGGAGGAGGGTGGAGGCAGCTGGTGCCTCTGCCTATCCAGGAACAGCAGGAGCGGTGCTGCCCTGTGATGGATATTGGTGATGGAGATACAGGGTCTGCGCGTTACCGGACAGAGGTGCAGTCCAACGGTACTCGAACATGGAGAGTTCTGGGTTGGTTGAGAGCTCAGACCACCAGGCCAGTCCATAGCACAGAGGCAGGTCCAAGGTCAAGCCGGGAAGGCCAGTCGCCAGGCTGGGGTCCCACTCGGCACAGGACACAGCCAAGCATGGGCTTAGCTGTAAGGTGGCTCAGGCGAGGAGCAGCAACAAGCGCTTGAGATTAAATGAGGTATATAAAGCCCTGCCAGGAGAAATGCTTGCAGGTGAGGTATTGTACTTTGAGCCCAGAGTGGGCTATGTGTGGATGTCCCAGTTTGATTGATGATAACAGTTTGGAAGTTTGGGCTGTTAGATTGTCGTTGTATTTTTTTTTTTAATATTTCTTTCAATTAAGCACGATTTTTCCTCCTACCTTCCTGAGGTCTTCTTGTAAAGATAACACTTTGTAACAAAGGGGAATTCATTTGCCTCCCTCTGCAAGCCAAAATCTGGCTTTCTGATTTCGGGATGGAAATGTGGCCATTGCTTTTTTTTTTTTTATCCTGACATTTTTATTCAGTTCCTGAAGTGAGAGATCCTCTCTGATTCAGTCTGTGAATCCCTTTGCTACTACAGACATAACTCTGATTTAGATTTACTGGAAGAGCTAAAGAGCCTTCTGCCTTCTCTTTTTAGCAGCAGATATACTGGGGGCTCCAGCATTATGCAATGCAGTTATATGGCTGCACAGCCGCCCGCGAGGTCAGGACTCCATTCTGCATATTGCTGTAGCAGTAGATGGCTCTGAATGAATCCATGTGAAAATAATTCCCTGATAACTTGGGCAGCTTACCTTGCTGGGAGGTGATTTGTGAGTCTAAGCACCTCTGCCCCATCCACTCTTGACCCTGTAAACACCGCTTATGTATGTGTTCCCGCAGAGCTCAGCGGGTGTTACAAAAGTGATCATGCTTTTGCAAGAGCTTGTCTTTGGAGCTGGTTAATTGCATTGTGTTTAAGCGTTAAAATTTTGGCAGCGGGGTTTTTTCTTCTGCCACCAAACAATTGTTCACAAATGTTTCCGTTATTCAGCCATCTGTAATATGTGCCTATCAAAGGAAGAGTGATCCTATTAATAATTACTGTCAGCCGTGTGCAGTGATGCAGTCACTTTGCAGCATTCACTCTTGGTGTAATTCCAGTCAAATGGTGTATTTCGAATGTCAGTTTGATGCTCCTGTTGTAAAGAGGAACGTTTTATTACAGGAAAATAAAATTTACTTGTAATCCAGGTCTACAGTCTGAGGTGATGTAGGATGGCTGGGATTTTAAATTCTGTCTTGCTGTTTGCTAGACTAACTTTTTTTCTTTTTTGAGGTCCCTGAATAGGCTTGGGTGGTTTCTTCATTTATGGGACTAGCCCATCCCAGCCATGTAGTTTGAAAGCCACTAGAGTAGAGACAGTGTTTAGCCATCAGATTATTTGTCATAGGAGCCAATAAGAGCCAGCTGCTCCTCAGTGTCCTGTTAGACAAAGGTGGTGAAAACATGGGTATCTGTGTGGCCTTTTCCTGCCTGTTTATAGTCTCATGGGGAGCTGGATGCTGGGATGGCAGGTCCTTGGGACCACATGTGCGCATGGTGCCTTATCTGTGCGAGTCCCTAACTTTCAGCATGCTCTTATCCTCTCTGGGATTTTTCTGCTTTTCTTTGATAGGTCCCTTCTTCATGTGCCATGGGGCAATGGGGAGCTGGGGTGTCCCAGGCACTCTCCAAGATTTCTAGCCTGTGCAATGTGGCTGTTCTCCTCCCCTCCCCAGGCTGCTGGTACCTGCCCCTGCCCTGCCTGGGCAGTGAAGGGATGAGGCAGGGGCAGGGGGCCCAGGACAGCTTCCCAGCTGGGGAATGGGGCAGGGGGCTGCTGGTGCCATGCCACTGCGGCTGGTGGGGAGATCCAGGTTAAGGTTAGGGAGTCATTCCCAAAAGCTTGGCAACACTGAATCCAGGAGAAGCTTGTGTTTTAGGGGCAGTAATGTTCAAATTTTATGCCAGGCTTTCTATTATACTACCAAGCTTTGCAGACCCCGGAGGATACATGTTACAAGCTCAGGGATGGAAACTTGCAAGGAAAAGATTAAGCACCATTCTCAGCACACTGGAGGGGGCCTGCTTGCAAATCAGGATCAGATTGTTCAAATTTCTAACCTCCTTGTCCTGTGGTTGGGTTTCCTGGGCCGCATAATTAATAGCATATTTGGGGTAGCATCTGTTGATGCCTGTGCTGTTGATACAGGCAGACACAAGGACCAATGTGTGTTAGCACCATGTTATTCACAGCTCAGATATTTGAATGCCAGAGAGTGCTGTTGCAATGGCATATTTAGTGCTCCCCTGAATAATGTCGTCCATAGAGCCTCACCAGTGTTTTTGGTTCTAAGCCCAAATAGCAGTAAAACCTATTGTTGCTAAAACTTAGTTATAACCACGTCTGAAAGAACAGTTTATTAAATCTTATTCTTTATTTGGGTTGAGTAATTCTGAACGTTTCTTTCAGTGACAGGAGTGTCATTTTGGTATTTGACATCCTCTCTGTGTTTTTCATTTCTTGGTTTATTTGCCTAATAAATATCACAGTTTTATCCAGCATATTACCAAGTAACAAAATTCACCTGTTCTTGGATTTGTTTCCATAGTATATCTTGTTAAAACCTCAGGTCAGAGGGTGTTCAGACTGCTGTGGAATGAACCTGAATAACTTTGACAGACCTTGAAATGCATCTGTATGGATTAGATTACCTCGGAAGTAAGAGGAAATTTATATTTATTGGAAGGTACTGGCCCTTTCTTACTACTTCTGCTAGCACTGAGAAAAATGTTAAGGATAGCACTTTGGAAAGTATGTAATTAATATTACAGGGACAGTCTCAGGGCTGAGAGATCACAAAAGTGGCATGCTGTATAACTTACAGTAAAATCCCACTTTAAGAAGTCACCATTTAAAAATGCTCTTACTCGACACATCTGCTGCCTCTGTGTGTAGTCCTATCTGCTGACTTCAGCCACAAAAAGAAGTTCTTACCTACTTTTTATTCCCATCAGTCCTGCAGAGCCAACGCAGCTATGGGACTGCGGGTTGGCTCTGGAGGGCTGAAAGCCGAATTAAATTGCCCCTGCAGGTGCTCTGATTCAGGCTCACCAAAGCCAGGGGAGTCAAACTAGCAGAGAGTAGTTGTGAGCAGACTAGGTCTGTGGAAGAGGTGGTGGGCAGAAAAGGAGAGATTAAAGCAGACTCTTCAAACCTCAGGTTCCAGACTAAGATAAAAAAGCCCAGATATGTATGGAAAAAAAGGGTTGAGGGGGGAGGTTGCTTCCAGGGTAGGATCATGTGTGTCTTGCAGTTCAGCTGCCAGTAGTTTTTTCTTTGGTATTTAAATGCAGTGAAGGTGTTATCTGGAGGAAGAGTTAATGCCAAGTTATGTTAATGTTGGTCTTTCCTTATACCAACCTATTTAAGAAGTCTCATCTTAGTGTAGATTTTGATGCTTGCTTATTCTCCAATATTCCTGTAGCTTTTCCCATTTTTGGATCTCAAACATACATATTGTTTCTTGCTTTTATTTCTCTCATTTGTGAAATGTTGAAATCAGCATTGTGGTTTGGGGAACTATTGTCAAACTGAGACATTAAAAAATCATGAGCCAGACCTCCCCAAACCCACTGAGAATTGTTTAAAAATCATAATGCATTTGTTCTTTTATTTATGGTTTCTGAACTTTTGGGACACGTTTACCTCAGGTTTTCAAGTCTTTTCTCTATCACAAAAATATTAAAGTGGGGTTTTTTTAATTGATAATTGTGTCACCAGTACTCACCACTTTTTAGCTGAAGGTTCAAGTTAACAAAAAGAAGTTCAATGGCTGGCAATGCTGAACAGACACATGGAGACGCTTGGGCTCATAGGTGTGCTCGGGACAGGAGGACTTGGCTCAGCATTGCCAAGGCCCCAGGATGGTAACCCACTGACTCAGTTGAAGGTTTTCTGCTGGCTTCAGTAATCCAGTATTTCATTTGTAGTATTTGCCAGCCAACATTTAGGGCCTGTGAATTAGTTTAAATGAATTTATGGCTGCCTGGTATGTGGCATCTCGTGAGGCATGCCTCTTCCCAAAGGAGGGGGCCTCAAGAAGGACAGGCTGTCCAGAAAGTAAGACAGAGGCTTTCAAGGAAAGGTAGCAGATATTTGAAATCATTCCCATTCATTTGTTTTCTTTTCCCTTTTTTCCTTCTCATTCAGAGGACACCTCGAAAGGATGATGTGAGACAGCCACATTGGGCTCCTCTCAAGCTGAGCTGAAGCACCACTGCTGACAGGAGAAAAAACCCCTCCCTGCACAGGGTAATTCCTATATTCCTCCTGGCTCCATCTCTCCTTTCCTGACCATGCTGGGGGACTCCCTGACTAGGGAGAGCTCCCATGGGAGAAAGGAAAAGACCCTGGTCAGGGTAATGGTAGCCTGGGACTCAGGGCACTGGGATGCCAATCCCTGCCACGACCTTCCTGCAGTTCCAGTGCTTGTCGGGTTCCTGAGTCCGTAGATACATATATGTGTGTGTGTATCTGTGCATGTATATTTATATGTGTACCTTTTATCTCAAGTGTGTTTGTTTTCAAAACACCACCTGAGTGTCTGAAAGTGTCTGTGGGCGAAGCTGGACTTTCTGCTCCCAGCAGCAGTGGCAGGGGGGTCTGGGTGCCCAGCTCCCCTGCCACCATCCCTAGGCTGCCGTGGTGGCTGTCCCTTCTAAAGGCATGCACTTTTGGAAGCCGGCTGATAAAAACATGCACACACTGAGCTCCCATGCAAAGCAATTCCAGGGTATGATGAGCCCATTATGTATATGAATAGACCTTTAAGGGATATGTGAAGGAAACCTTTTTGATCTCCTATCTCTTCAGAACACTTCATGCTGTTGCCTTTGTCTCTTCACTCAAGTTCTGCAATTTTTTTTTTTTTATTCACCTGCCACGTGCATGGCATAAAAAAAATATAATGTTGAGGACTAGTCATCCACAACGGATTAGTGATGGGGAGAGAGAAGTGGAGGAAGGAGCTGTTGTGAAAGGCACACATATGCATGTGAAGTAATGTTTTTATAGCCGGTCATATAGTACCCAATTTTTCACACACTGCTCCAGATGGTGGAAACAAGCGCAAATGTAAGAGTCTGAGTGTTGTCACAGAGAAAGTACAGTCAAGCCACACTCGAAAACTGAAGACGAATTTAAAAAAGAGATTCCCATAGGTATTACTTAGAAAGTGAGTCAGTGCCAAACTTATGATTACACAGACCACCGCTTGCTGATTTTTATTGCCTTTTTTTTTTTCTTTGTTTCTAATTCTTCCATGAAGGTGAGGTTAGTAAGAGCTGTAATTCCTTCCTGGCCCAGCAGTAAAATGATATTTTGATCTTGCATTTTGTCAGGCCCTCATTCCTGTTTTTGCTCTGAATCAGACGGCACTGTGTCATGCAACATGTACAAGCTGCAATGCTGTGGGCCTCCTCTGTGTCTCAGCATAATTTGCAACTCATTTTTCAATAGACCAAGGAAACGATTGCACATTTCAGAAGGGCCCTCTTTTGATGAGCTAGAGGGAGGGGGACTGACCCTGGGTTGTGACATTTTTATTGTAGAGAGCAAGAATTAGGATATGCACCAAAAATAGCCAATAATAAATAATATATATTATCTCTTCTTGATATTTTGTTATAAATAAGCTATTGTATAAAATGCTGTGTAGTAGGGATCCCCTTTGTATGGTAGAACAGGTAAACTTGGTAGTCCTGAAGAGAAATTGCATGAAGTTTTATGAAAGCACTTCTGGTTTAGCACTATACAGAGCAATACGGCTGTGAGCATGGGAACTAATGAAGCCTGGCTCCCTGTGGGCATGCCTCTCATGGTTGACAGACCTTTTAATTGAATTTTATCCTAAAGCAGCAATATGAGGTCATCTCTTTTGGACACCAGGGAGTTTGCTCAGAAGAACACTGTGCAAAGAGATATTCAGGTGGAGAGACTCCTATGTGGGAACAAAACTGGGGCTGTGCAGCAGGCTTTCTGGTGCCCAATAATGCACAAACTGTGGCTGAAGCTGTTTGCAGAGTTGGGGTGTTTGCAGCAGTTCTCTCCGTGGACTCTTCAGCATGGAGTGTGAGATGGAGGTCACTCCTCATCCTGCCCCTTGAGGGACATGAGTTGTGGCTCTTTTCTTTCCGCAACTTTCTAAGGAAACAAATATCTTTGAGACTTCAAGCCAGCCTTTGACCTCTGGGATCAAAAACCTTTGTAATGGGACACTGGGTTCATACATTTAAAAGCTGGCTAAAAGCCAGGGGGCTTGTTGTCAGAAGGCAGTGGTAGTAACAAGAGCCTCAAAGTTCTGCAGTGAAGAGTTTAGCACTGGGGAACACCATGAAGATGACAACTTTTAAAATAATAAGTACTGTTGTCATGCATCAGATGCTTGAATTACTTCTGGCTGCTGCATGTGACCTGTGTCAGTGGAGGGGATGCTCCATAGGCCACAGGGCTGTGATCAGACAGTGGGTGTGGAATTGAACACTGGGCACCATAGAGCCTGAAAGGCAACCTGTGCCATACTTGCCATGTTTGAGAGCTACGAGCCAAAGAAACTGCTGGGAATTGTGCTGGGCTCGAGATGCTCAAGAAGGTCTGATTTGGTCTCTGCAAAATTTGGGAGCCTTTTCTGGCCATTTAGGTCTCTGTTCTTGCCCTGGCTGTTAGAGAGAAGTAGTGTCACCGAGGGTGGCTGCAACATGCCTCAGCCACAGGTGATTTAAGGGGAGGAGTGGGAACCTTAACCCAAGACTTCCTTGCTCCTGTCATCTTGCGACTCTGCCTTTAAGTTACTTTTATGTCATCCTTACGCACTTCATAATTTGCAGTGGCGTTCAGTTTAATGTAGGGTGACCAGATGCCCCAGTGTGACTCGAACAGTTTTTATCCTTAATTAAATGTCCTCTATACATCAATTTTTTTCTTGCTGGTTTCTGAAGCCCCAGGATTTCAATATGATTTTTAGTTCCCTGGTATTAGCAAACATTGTTTCATATCTGGCTTTACAGTTTTATTATACAGTCAGCTGTAGAGCTTAAAATTGCATTATAAGGCTCTCTTGAATACTCTGGCTTTCAATATACGCTCCCTTCTGTAGCACTGTGTTTCTAAAGCTTGTGCTATTACACAGTGATAATGCACAATTTTATATTTTACAATCATCAACTGTAAAAATAAGACAGTAAAAGTTTGTAATTTACAAGGCTATAAATGACATCTGCAGATCTTATGGGTTTAAAGATGTATTGGTTCAGTTTCACATATATATCAGTCTGAGATGGAATTTATTAGGCTCTGCATATATACAGCATATTACTTCCATTTACACTCGATGCCGTCATGTCTTTGAGGGAGAACATAAAAAAGAAAGAGGGGGAAAATAGGAGGATGGACTCTCTTAACTACAGCAGATGTTTTCTAAATATGTCAAGTCATAGGGGCTCAATAAACATAAAATGGCAGCAGAAAGAGGCCAAAATCTTGCAAGCACATATGGATGTGCTTTAAATTTACACATCTGAATAGATGTGTTGATTTTTAATGGAAGCATTCATGGATGTCACGCTAAGGATGTGCATGGGAATTGCAGGATTGGATGATAAGGAATAGCTTATCATAGGGCCAGAAATTAGTTGCATGTATATGTGGGTAACCATGAGCTGGTCCGTTAATTGCTTGCAAGATCATTCGGGCAGTCTTGCAAAATCAGATGTGTGATCAGACGAGCACGCTACCCTCAAAAACTTGCTTTTAACCAGCCGGAGTGGGGTAGGAAGTGGGCAGAAAGAAAAATCCAGCAGAGCCTGCGGCTGCTGGCTTGATCCGTCCTCTTGACTCAGTTATTCCATTGTTGAAGGTTGTTGCTCCCATGCAGTTAGCTGAGATCACTTGTTTAAATGGTTTGTATCAAACTCGCTGGTGTAGCCACGGTGAACAGCCCCAAGTCGGTGATGTGTGAGGGGGCAGCGCTGCCAGAGTATGAGGGGTGCACCCGGGGCTGCACCCACTATAAAAACAGGTGAGACAGTGCAGCATTTGCTCAGGCAGTGATGTTTAGAGAAAGGTAATCTCAAGGCAGCTACTTAGCAACAGCTTGCAGGGGACAACATGGTCTCCATCTTACAGAAATTAACTTTCTGAGAAGGAGGAAAGGAAGTATCCTGTGGTGTACCTACCACAGTGCCCAGCTGCTGGATCCTGAGCGGTAAAACAGCCTTTCGAGGATGTCAGTGTAAGTGTAACTGTGAGCTGCCATGCTCTATAAAATTATTTTTGAGAAGATTAACATTTTTAATATTTCTTTAATCATGGAAGAAAGAACAAAGAAGAAAGCTGTTATGGGAGACACACCTGACCTGGTGAAAAATATTGACCATATCAGTTGTTCAGATCAATATTACTGCAGATAGATTGTAACTTGAATTTAAAAAAAAGCCAAAACCTTCATTTTGTTCTAAACCAGAGGTAGAGATGCTTTCAGAAAACCTAATCTTGGTATACAACAGCGAAACAGTGCTGTGTTGGTGGAAGCATGGTTGGAGAAATGTAAGTCTTGGGGTGAAAAATCAGTGAAGAATTGTGATTTCACTCAGATTGTTTTGCAGTCAGACCTAAGTGCACATTTCCAGTGTGGAAAAAAAAAAAAAAAAAGGTCTGATATCTGATCAGCAAAGGTTGGGGAGTGTTATTGATTTTCAAACATTCTCAGAAGAAATACTTTTTTCCAAATAGCTATGGTAGTTCAAATGAAAATATTCTGGACAGAGCAAGTGGGTACTCATTTCATTAAAAAGGCATAAATTTTTCATTATTCCAGTTTTAGAAATCACCATATTTCCACTAGTAAGTATCTCTGTATACCAGGAGAGTGTAATTGATTAGACACATGTTCATCTGTGCCAGAGTAGTTCATTTCAAACCTATTTATTGTCCTGCAAAGCAACTGCATTGTAACACTTTTTTTTTCTTTCCTGCTCTCTCCCAGGCTGTGGTGTTCAGACAATAGACCCATTCATTTAACTGAGTAGGTGCTTGCAACTAAATGTATGGCATCGTTATCATTAGCTTCAGTTCCATCAACAGGATGTCATTATCACATTTAACTTAATTAGTATGGAAGGTCTCTTAAAAGAATGCTTCATAGAGAGGGATGTTGTAAATATATTCTTGCCTTCTAATAAATAAACCAACAGGCTAATGCATAGTGAAGAATTTATAAAATAGCTGCTGGAGTGAAAGGCAGGCAAAGTAACATGTGCATTCATGCTTAAGGCAAAGAGCTAGCAGTAGAGTGGCAGAGACAAGCTCATCTTGCAGCAGCTTATCATGAACATATTATGGCATGACGTTATCTTTTCAGGTGTGCTCTGGAGGAGACGTGTAGCTTCAGGGGGGTGGGCAGGCCAGGTGGCCATGTGTGCAGCTATGAAATTCAGGCACCTTTGCCTGTGAGCCCACTTGTCCTATCGCACTGCTCAGTGTGGGAAGGCAGTAGCGATGTCTGAATTGTTGCAGTGCATGCAAAGGAGTTACTTGCACTGTTTACTCTTACTGGGTTTTTGCAATCTAAACAATTCATCTACAGCTATGGGAAATATAAAAGGATCTGTTTCAGCATATTGGCCTCCCTGGTCGATCAATATACTCTCCTCCCTTCCCTGCTCTGCTCCTGAGATCATGTCTCAGAGCTCCGTGAATCTTGTGACATACTTTAGATGGTTTTTTTTTTCCATTGAAAGTGTACACAGATGAGCTGTCTAATGAGCAATTAAAAAGATAGCCAAAGACTAGAAGTTAATTGTTTCACTTACCCAGCTGAGCAGGCATGCATCCCCTTTCACCCAATATCCTCCTTTCTTACTCAGAGACAATAGGAGAGCCTTTGAATTTTTCCTCGTGTTTTTCAAAATGCCGCATTTGAATGCCAGCCTCATCCACTCTGAGTTAGGCACAGGCACTCATAATGCTCAAACAGAGCAGCTCCCTTTTTAAGAGTTCTTTTCAAGGGAGGGAGAGATAGTATGGTCATGCTCTGAGTGACTAAGAATTTGTGTGGCTGTTTGGCCTTTCCTCCGTAATAATCTATTGATCAGGTTTCACAGAGATGTCGGGGTATTTAACTTCCTGCAACTTGCAAGGCAATGAGTAGATGGAAAGGCTTGGTCTGAGCACAGCCCTAATTAGACTCCAGGGAGGGAACAGACCAGGGGAAGACGCAGGGAGAAAGATTACAAGTGTCACAAATGTGGGAAAAGCTTCAACTGGAGTTTGTATGAGAATGGACCTGTAGGAGCCTTGGCTTTGTTAATTTGTCAGCTCAACTAACTAAACTGCCTTCTCTTGTTTGGGTGCTTACAATTTACCTGAGTACCTGTTTTCCAGCTTTTACTTATAATAGTCTTGTCCAGAATTGTCTTCTTATTTTTTTTCCCTTCTTTTTGGTCAGAGATCAACTATTCTTTCTTAATTGTGAAAAGCCTAAAGAAAACAAATAAGAGCGCCATGACAAAAATATGTGAGCTGACATCTCTGACAATGAAAAGTCATGAAATGAAAAATTTCCCAGCAGACTTCCTCAGCTATGGGACCGTCTCAAATTTGTTCTTCCTTCATTTTGTTGGATATCAGTAGTTAAACAACTTCCAAAGGGGCCTTGAAATCACTTCAAAAGAATAAAAAGATCACAATCTACCTTTCTTCCAACAGAGGCAGTTTTGTAAAATGTGTTTGATCGTGGGGCTCAAATGGAGTCTAGCAGGACTCCTGTGGACAGCTGCTGCCAATGGCACCCCATGGCAGGATCCAGCCTGAGGGTTTGGCTCCTCCTTTAGCTGCACACCTTGGCACCTGCATCAGTGCTGTGGACAGAGCAGCTACAGGTGTGCCTTGAGAGGGGGCAGTGACTCCAGGAATTACAAGTCAGTCTGTTAGCTGGGATAAGGTTTTCTGAAGGAGGTGAACTCAAAGACAACTGAAGCTGGAGGAAAAGTAATTACAGTGAATCTGGATCCATTAAATATGATGATGATTATTATTTTTCATGCATTTCACATCTTTCAGATGGTGGAAGATAGCTTGTCAGCTTTCACAGCAGCAGGAAGCCCAGGATTCACCAGATTTAACAGTAAAGCTACAAGCAAGCACTGGGCGCAGTTCATGTCTGATTGACTGTAATGGACAATACATCAGAATAATTCTGCTTGAGATTGCAAGAAGCTGGGAGAAAAATTGGGGACATTTGGTCAAATTATTGCTAGAATAAAAGTCCAATAAGAAGTAGATGGAACATCAGAAACACTTGAAACTAATTGTTTTAAACTTTTAAGAGAGATGGGGAAATGCACCAGAAGATGCTGAAGTTTGTCTTTGTCATTTTGATCAAGAGTAACAAGAGGGAACATTTTTACTTCGTCATCCTTGTAGCTGGCTAAACTCACAACTCCTAAGAAATTTTTTTTTTACTGTTAAGTTATATTTTACAGATCACATGTTCATGGAAAGCAAACTGCCAAAGTATGTGTTGAACAAAATAACAGCTCCTTGGGTAAACTGGACATGAACCTTTGGCATGCATAAAATAGGTACAGCTGAAGTACTTGAGGCAGTAAGCCCCTGATGAGGCACAGGTGGACTACAGAAGAATGACAAATATCTGGGGAACTTGAACAGTTTCTGAAAAAGTCTGCAGCTAAGCTACCTTCACCACAGGTAAACAGCAACGCTTCTGTGAGATCAGGATGGATTTACTTTATTGAGACTGATCCTGAATTCTTAATCCTAAATTATTTGCCCAGAGCTCTTACTTGCAATGGAATCAGGGGGACATAGGTTAAAGCAACTTGAAAAATAAGGTGCATGCTGTTTCTGATGTGAAAAGTAATGAAATTATTTTGAACACAATGTGAGCAAATCTCAGCGTTTGTTTTTTCTGATTAAATTTAGTGCCTTAGGAACCACGGATGAACATGAAGCCAGAATGCCAGGGGAATAAATAGTGAGTGTATGTATTTAAGCTTGTATCCAAATGCACTACTGGAACTTGATTTGGAGTAGGCATTTTGTCCATTGTACAGCACTACACTGCAAGTCACAGAGTTTACAGGTGTTAAATTATCCATGGTGGGACACCTCTTTGTTTCTTCATTTTAAAAGGAACATAGTGAATGTGGTGGGGAGAAACAGTTTGTTTCAAAACTGTGTAAAAAGGGCTGCAGAGTTCAAATAAATTTTCTTCCTCTATTCCTGTTGAGATCTGCAGGCGTGCTGAATTCCTGGCATGCTAGAGTTAATCTGCTGCTTGTTTTTGCTGCTCTGGGACTGAGAACCAGCCTGTGTGTTAGCTCTCAGTCACTTCTGCAAACAGATCACTAGCTGGATAGCAACTCTGTGTGCACGAGTTTGCGAGTGTGTGCATATGGTGTAAACTGAGATGAGACAGTAATGGTGGGTCTTGTCAGGAGGCCCTTGATCCAGCGGTACTCCCCTATGGAAAGTGACCATTTCTTGTCTTTATATGTAATTATCTGTTGATACAAATGTGAACCTTGTAAAGGAGCATCAGCGTTTTTCTAGCTCTGTGTATCTGTGACACATTGCAAGGCAGCTCCCTATCCTCAGAATAGTAAATAACTGCATAGGGTTGCAATTTGCTAAGTGCTTAATGCTGATTTTTCTCTATATTTCTGCAAAAGCTAAGGGCTCCTCTGGCTCTTCTTACTATTCCAAAAAGTATGTCTTGCTAGGTCAGCTGGATTAAGCTGGCATGCATCTGGACCAGACTGCATTAAAAGCAGTTTTTCTCTTCTCGTTACCTGAACTCATTCATTCACAGCTTGATACTGAGAGTGCTGTTCTGAATACACATTATTGGGGTCATTTTCCCCTCAGCCCTCTGAAGTAAGGACGGAAAAGTTTTAGATTTACAATTCAGCATTAGATTCACCATTTCACAAAGCCAGAAATAAAATTCAAGGGAGAGTAAATGGCTAACCCAGAGCCACACACAAAGACAAAGAGAAGAAACAAATAAATCCCTTCATTTGAGGAAAGAATTAACAGCAATTTTTCCTTTCCACCACACAGAGCTCCATGCATCCTGCCTCTCTTCTTTTCACTGGCACAGAAGAAAATGTCTTTTGTCTAAACAGCCTAAGAGGAAGGGCTCCTCAAATGTGTTTACCCTGAAGTGGGTGATTGCTGCACCAGTTAGTTTTATAGGAACAGCAAGTGCTGGATTGACTGAAGTTATGCAAACTGTGTGTGGTATCCACAGCTTCATTGACAGTGAACTAACAAAATAGATAAATTAAATCCACAGTATGTTCATTTTACAAATGCACGAGAGTCAAACCATTTGATAATAAATCAGGGCCTTGCACACATTTGAGGGGTGGGTCTTAAACTATAATCAATTTTAATAACTAATTCAATCAAGGAAACATACATGCCCTACAGGAAAATGTATTAGCAAATTAATTCATTGTGATGAAGTAATCTTCCTTATGAAACAAAAAATGAAAATGAGCACGATCTTATTCCTTATGCATGTGGTATGTTTCCTGTATTTATATTTGGGTTTGTAGAATGCATGCTGATTATGGAGAAAGGTATACATGGCAGCAGTGTGCAAAGTGGCTGCTCACCCAGCATCACTCAGGGGCTCATCTTCTCAGGCGAAAATGTGTGGTAGGCTTCTTAATATGCCTTGTTCCCCAAAGAACCTTCTCAACAGATGAAAGTTTTGCAAGAGAAAGCTCTAAGCTGAGCTCTTCCAGTAAGACCCCCACAGGCAACTTCCAGGCTCTCAAGTCTGATGACTGTCTCTCGTACGAAGGAGAGCTCACATGCAAATATTTGAGAGCTTTATAGAGCAGTGTCTACATCCTGAGATGACTCCTGAGATGAATACAGAGTTAATGAAGATTTTGGAGGACTAATGTAGTGTGATTGCTGAAGCTCCTGCCTCCCAGGAGGGAAGTGTTTGCCGCACCTGCCAGTGCCTCGGAGTTGTCTGTAAGTGTCGCTGCACGTGAGCTGTACTACAGCACTTCTTCTGATGGCATTGCATGAATAACTACCTACCACTGTGCAAAGCTCTGCTAAACTTAAAGAGGTTTCCTCTGGCCAGCCATCCTAACGCTGTACCAAAGAAACGAGGTGATACAAGTAGGAAAGGATACTGACTGAGACCCTTTTAGTCAAATAAGTACGTAGTCAGCTGAATATGCGATAAAAAAAATGGTCTTGGTACAAAGCTTCCTTTCTTCAATTTTCCTTTCTTCCTTCTGCAGAAACCTTGGAGAAACATTAGGTGTTTTCATACAGTGAAAAAGATTTTGCTTTAGCTAAAAGACCTTTGCAGTTAGTTTGTGTTTGTTTCTTGAAGAAGAAACATTCCCTGCTGGGAATGAGTAACACTGGCTACTGCAGGAACATATGGACACTTCTTATGGCTATATTTCTGATTACCTTTTATGAAGTGACAAAGAGGTGACTTCACTGAATTGCTTTAGAAGTATAATAAAGCCTTGCCCAAAAAGACTTAAGATTAGATGGTCAGCTCTGTTAGAGACTAATATGTAGTCATTTTTAGGAGCAAATGTGTTTTAAACATATAAGAGCAACAATGACTCATATTATAGAAGTGCTGGAGATACATTTTCTTCTTTGTAGATACAGAGTTTCTTGGAGCAAGGAGTTATAGTGATCCACTGTAAGCCAAGAATTAAATTTCTAGACTTGGCTATGAAATGTTACAGAGTACTGTCCCAGGAAATATTGTTGTTCATGTTTTTGCACAAGTTTGTGGAAAATACATAATACAGTAGAATATAGAGAACATTTGTGGAAGTCTTGATCCAAAGGTAAAATATTAATATCTTTCAGTTTGTCCTTGAATTGTCTGCTGTGCAAAATTATTTGCCATTGGATTACTCAGAGGCAATGAGCAAGGACTCATTGCTAGTGAAGAGAAGCTGGTGGTGAAGATGGAGGAGCTTCTGCAATAAGTCACCACCAGAACTCACCAAGCTGGGAGAAAAAAACTGGTTGAACATCATGCTTGGTACAGTTGAACCTAAAGAAAACAATACAACCAATGGAGGTTTACCCAGTGCAGGCTTTCAGAGAATGCAAACCTTGTGCTGTGAGGCAGGCAGAGGTTTTTCTGGTGTGGTCAAAGTGATTGTAGGCATACTGATGTAGGGTGGGATTTGGTGCTGCCTTGGTGGAGGCACCACCCTTTAAGTGGTGCACGCTGCTGGGAGAGTGCAGGTCATGCATGGAGCCATCGGCAGGCACTGGCTCATGCTGCAGGTGAGCCTGGGAGATGCAACTCCTGGCTCAGCTCTGCAGGGACACTCCAGTGACCGCAGGGAGGCTGAGGCACCCATCCAGCCATCCCTGCTGTGGGCTTTCCTAGCCCTGGCACAGCTGTACCTCATTGTGGTGGGCTAAAAGCTTGGGCCATGGGTTAGGGCTTTGTGTTTTCCCTTCTCCTTTTTTCCTTCCTCCTGTCAACTGATCCATTTCCTAAAGCCAGGTGGACTTGGGTCATTTCTCTGCCTCTTCTTGGGCAACTTTTTCCCCGGAGGAGAGGAGACAGGCTCTGGCATTTCAGATATCTCAGCTGCACTTCAGCACATCTCTTACCTGTGCAGGGAAGAGGCAATAGCATCTCACAGCACAGTGGCACTTGGTTCCTGGCTGCTTGGGATCGTCACTTGACGTGGACTGTCTTGTTAGCAGCCTGCTTCTCTCTTCTTTCTACCCATAGCAAAAGAGGAAAGGATGGCAAATCACTACTGATGGTTATCATTGTTCCTGCAATGTTCCTGATGCCATGCAGGAGAAGACAGAGACCTGACTGTCCTCAGTAGCCTGAGATGCAGGTGAACTCTTCCCCTTTTGGATCTAGCAGCAGCCTGGCACAGTGTTGATCAAGATCTTCTGCTAATTTGATGGGGGGCCTCATTTTCTTTCTGTCCTGTCAGGGATATTTGCTAGGAGGATGTAGACGGACAAAATGCTTGTCTTTCGATGGAGGATGTCTCTCATCTCACTGCTGGTTTCATTCCCCTTTCCAGCAGCTAGCAGGAATTCTTGCAGGAGGAGCAAGAGAACGTGGCTTGTGTCCCACAAAAGATCTTGCACTGAGCAGGAGCACAATCTAACAGCAAGGTGCTTCTGTACTTGACACAATGACACTATACCTGAAAACATTCACCAGAAGACTGCTCCAGCAGAAACTAACAGGTCACTGCTCTCTCTGACTCAAGTATTATAGTCACCGGCTTTGCAAATAACTTTATTCCCTAGCACCCTGAGGAAAGTTAAGGCAACCTGTAAAAAGCAGAGAGCAATCAAAGCACACATTCTATACTGTAAAGTGGGCAAAAATATCCTTTCTAATGCTGCCTCTGCTCTTATAAGCTTGACAGTAACTTTTCTGCTCTGTACAACTTCATCTTATCAGGATATCAGCCCGCACCCCCTGCAATCTGTGTGCTTTACTGTGGAGCACAAAGCAATGTGGCTTCTTTTGTTTTTGTATCAACAGCACTCTTGCTGTAAACTGAAGCAGTGAACTAACAGGATTTAATTGACTAGTGCTGGATTTTCATGGCAGACCCCCTGGGGCACACCAGCTCTGCTCCTGATGGCAGCCTTTTGTGCCATTGATTTTAAGTGTAAGATGGTGGCACAGCATGCAAGTTATTGGAACAGCATTGACAGAGTTAATTTACACTCTGCTTGATCCTGATCTCTTGCAAGAAAAGGGTAAAATCATGATGAGGCCATGGATGCGTATGGGGGAGAATCTATACTATTGGAGTTAGAATTATCCCAGGAGGCTTTCAAGTAAACATATGGGCTTCAGGTTCCAATTAAGAAGTTTCAGGCTGATAAAATCACTTGATACATTGCATTTCAATAAGAAAGGTAAAACTTTCCTCTTGTCTGTGCTTGTACAAATCTGGAATATCTCCTGTGACTGTGAAAGATTTACCTCTGTGTTACAATTCAGACTGAAAACTGATAGGAGCATCTGTACTTTAGGGAAGAAATGAAAGAGTGCAGCCAAACTGCTCTTTCGGAGTACTGGGAGGACAGAACTTTGATGTCTATGGATATTTCCAATCTAATTTTTTATGACTTTGTTACTGGGTGCTGTGAGACCTGGGACTCATCTGTGCCAGGTTTTATGTGCCGTATGACTGTCCCTTAGTATTTTGGCAGTGGTGTAGTTCCTGCCCTAGCAGTGCCTTGAGTGGTTTTTCTGCATCTACGCTTGCACCAAGTGGCCTGTAGTCTCCTCCCTGATCTCAATCTCACTTTCTCTGCTCTGCCCTGTGCCAGGGTTCAGCTGAGGAGCCCCACAGGTTTCCTGCTGGTTAATGTGTGCCACTTCGCATCTCTGTCCGGAGCCTTGAACTGAGATGTGGCTTCTCCCCATGTTTTGAGCAGGTTGTATCTGCACCCCCTGGCAGTGGTGAGAACACAGCACACGAGACCGCCTGCAGCACAGACCTCCCAGTGCATTTTGAGAGACAGGAAAGCAAGGAGTGAAGCAGTGAAAGGAAGTTGGATGAAGAAAATAGTCACCCTGAGACAAATGTGATTTGATGGGCAAGATTAACATACATAAAGGGACTGACTAAGGTAATAGAAGCAGGAGCCAAGCAAGATGTTCTAATGTGGCGCACAAACCCATTAATCAGACTAAAATGTTGTTTGTGTAACATTCTGTGCCCTACATAGTATGCGAGGCCGATAAATCTGTCTGATCTGTATGGAAAATTTGTGGGCTAGGATAAGCAGAGAGTGCAGCACCGCAGCACCAAATAAAAGAAAGCAACTGCTAGTAAAATCAGTGATTAAGAAGTATTGAAACAAACACATGAAGACTACTGGAAATGACAGCTTTGAAATGCTTGCACAGTGGGCCTCTTTTTAAGGCACTCAGATATAAAATATAGTGTTTCCTTATCAAAGCCATATAGCTGAGCAGCTTTGATAGTATGGATTGCAAGTTATTGTCTGTTTTTCAAGATCGCTTCTTGTTATTAGTTACGGAAGACCCTGAGTTAGAGGATAATTAAATGAAAGGACCCTTACAAGGAATTATCTGGATAATTATTTGTGATAAAATATGATTTTGCTTTAGAGCACTGAAAAAATAGAAGTCACGGAGTTGAGACATTGAATCATATGGGATGGCTTTCATGTGAACGCATTTATTATATCTTTTAATTAGCAAACTATGTCATAAATGTGTTATGTAAAGTACTTGTCTGGGGTTTCCTGTTGTTAAATTACTTAATTTCTGAAAGTCCTTTATATTGCACTTTATATGTATGTCTTTTTATGTCTACATTAGTGTCAGGGTTTTACAAAAGGACAGCAAAGTGAATTATGGAGACATATTGACATTTTGAACTAAGCTGGATTTTTTTGGACTGTCGAGTTCTAGATTTGAAAAGTTTCCTGTATACTTGACCCACTTCTAGTGGCTGGAGCCCTTAGACTATTGAACTACACAAAGGCTGCTACAAACAACATTAATTCTGTGATTGAAACTCACCAAAGCAAGTAAAGTCTGTCTGAATTTAAAATGCGTTGCTTAACTTTCTCTCTTATGCCTATCCTTGGACACCTGTGCAGAGTGTGAAAACATATGCTGCTCTGTGACACCACAAAGTCTGATAACATGAATTTCTGAAGACCTTCCACGAGCGAGAATAACCACAGAAACTGATCAGTGTTGGCCTTTCTTACTGGAATATTACAAGTTTTGTGTTTCCTTCAGGTCTCAGCTTGTTAGTTTTTAGGGATGAAAAAGCAAGTAAAAATTTTTCTTGCAGTAGAATATGCCTTTTACACCTGGAAACCAGTCTCACGAAACTTGCTGTTTCTGGTTGCATTCTAGGTATATCAAATATGCATTCTTTGTTCCCGTTGGAGAGGATTTTTGGAGGTATTGGCGAAATTACTTGATTTGGTAATCAAGATTTCAAGGGAAATTAAGATCCAAGGGAAGCTCAGAGCTGAGAAATTTCTCAGTATTGCCCATTTTGCACATAGGTATATAGTATGCCTAAACCTCTGAAGAGTTTTAGGCATAATTTTCAGCAGCAAGGTACAAGGGAAAGTTTAAATAAGCAATTAAACACTTTTTTTATACAGGTTGCCTGGTACTGAGTGCCCATTCCTTGTGCAAGCATAATGGGATAATAACAGAGAAAAAAATCCTAATTGTTGTCTCCAGGTTGTATTGGCAGTATTCATAAATCTTAAATGAGACTGACATCCCAGTTTGTCAGGTACTGACAGTCCATGGTAAGAGACCATCTTTGATTTTGGAAACTAACTGAGTGGACAGAACAAGGAAAAGACAGAAGATGAAGCAGAGCCTCAGAAATAAGCTGATCCTGTGTCACACAAAAAGCAAAGGGCTATACCAGATCTGAGCTATTGCTCAGTCTGCAGCCACCAGCAATGAATGCTTAAAGAAAATTTATTATGAACTGGGTAAATTCAGGGTGAATTAGCAGGTGTAAATCGTGGTATATCCTTACAGCTTCATAGATTACAAACACCTCAAACTGGATGCTGCACCATAGCAACTGATGAACCAATGCTCCATGACTTGCCGTGAAATGACCTTGTAAACCATAACCCCCACAATTCAGTTGTTCTGAGTAAAAAAAAAAAATCTTTCTTTTTTATTTTTTTTTTTAATACCTTCTGTGTGATCGTTCCCATGGCCTCCTGCTGGCTCTGGCATGTGACAGTTGTCCCTTTCGTCCTCCTCCAAAGCATTCATGATTTCGTATGTGTCCCTCAGAGATCGTCCTCCTTTGTGCTGAGAATGGTATTAGTGTTTAAGTGTCCTGAATTTTACATATCCCCAAGCCCATTCAGCTGTCCGTACAATGTTTATCTACATTTTACCATGGGCATCCATGAGTAGAAGTGTCTGTGCTGCCATCAGTATGTTTCCTTATGGAAACAAACCTCTCTCAGAGTTGCAAGGCACTTAATTAATGGAACATTCATCCTCATTCACTTTTAATGTTATCCTGATTGTTGGAAAATCTGACCTGGCCTCAGAAAGCCAAAGAGCCTTGTTATTCCTTCCAGGGCTTTTAAACTTGGGCCTCCAGTTTATACACTGATGGTACCTCCCTCCTGACTGGTAAGGGCATGAGTAGTTGACTCTATCTGATCTCCTCTATTATAGACATCCTCAGATCTCTGGATTCATACTTCGGTCTCTTAAATAAAAGGTTTCCCTTCCTTGTGTATTGGCTGTAACACACTGGAGAATGGTTGTTTGAGAGCTTAATTTGCTTTTCTTTTTTATTATATCATTTAATGGATATGGCATGCTGTCAACATGGTGTCAAGTGGTGTAGCATTAAAGGTCCCTTAAATCCAGGATCCTACCACTGGCCCATCGGGATTTTTTTTTGGCCATATGAATGGCAATAAAGAAACCATGCTAGGTAAATATTAGGACCTTCATCAGATGCAGATTTAAGTTTAATTATAAGCCCCAAATTGAAATGAGGCTTTTTGGTACTTTGTGATCTTCTAGCAAGCCAGGAGGAGGTTTCAAACACACCTCAGCTAATTTCAGGGGAGAGCTGTGTGTTGTATGCTGATTCGTGTCTGAAACAGAGCAAAATTTGGCTGAATGTCCTGTTGAGCTCACCCCAGTGAGGAGGACCCACCCTGCAGCACATGGGGTGCGTTATGCAAGCCTTCACAGTGAGAGTCTCCTCCTCAGGGCAGGCAGCCAGAAGTAAGCTCCCTTCCCACTGAAGCCTTACTTAGGTTGTATTTTGAGAACTTAGGTGACTCGTTGACCTTGTATCATTCTTCTGCCCTGTAGTAAATTTTACCTTTTAAGGCACGACTTGACTAGGATTCTTGAAATTCCTGAAGACTTGTACAGATCTAATGTGCAGACATAATTTTCATAGTGAACATTGGGGTTCTATCTCAAAATGAAACTTAATTTCAGAGCATTTTTTATAGTCATAACCAGATCTATGGCCGTCCTTCGAAAATGGAGTTTATTCTTCAGCAAAGAGAACTTGCAAAAACTATATAGTTTTGCAAAGCGCTTTATTTTTGCACAGATAGAAAAAATATTTTATTGTGTTTCATATATTTTCATGTGTGCTTTCAGAAATAGTTTGTTAAAAAGAGATGAGGTTCGAAGTCTGAAAGCTTGAGGTCCAGTACTTTATTAATGCACTGTTTTCCCTTTGGGCAAATTACCTTCCTTACCCCATGTCGACATTTATAATGTCACACAGGACTTGAAGTTATTCTAGGAAAAATGTTGAGTAGAAAATGTGTGTCAGGTATTGCTGAATTCTAAGATATAATTTTTTTCAAAAAGTTCATCTGGCAACTAATAAACTGTTAACTTTCACAAAATTTATTACTTACAATGAATTGTATCTCAGCCATTTTACTTCAAAACTAATGGAATATTTCATCAAACTTTATCAAAACTATTATTCAAATAAAAATAATTTTTAAATAAGTTTTTTCATAGTTGCAATGTTTATAGCATTTCACAGATATTTAGCCAGAAACTTTCACAATATTTTGTTTCATTATAAGCACTATTTTTCATGAAGTAGCTTGAGGAATAAAAAGGGGTCAAAAACACACCTTAAGCGACAGAAAATATTGTAGAACTATTTCCTAATGGGTTTGGGTTTTAGGTTTGACCAGTTCTGACTGTTGCAAAGTATGTTTGTGTATGCTGTGGCTTCCTCTAGAAGTACTTGTGTATTTAAAGGCACAGTAATGCAAGAGATCCCATTTTTGCAGATTTGTTTAGGTAGTTATAACAGAATTGGATTTAACCTGAAGAGATTATAAAAATATTTTCTTCTCTCTCTCTTTTTTTTTTTTTTTTAATACATGTGCATAGCCACTTCATTGCTGCTGTTTGATAAGTTATTGCTGCATCAGACTGTATGTGCAGTGTCACCAATGTATGTGTTGCTGCAGGTTTTTGGAAAGCTTATAGTATGGGGGTCTTGACCATTATTAGAGGGAAGTCGCATGTTACAGTTTTCTTATATTTGTCTTATAATCACAGCAGAGTCATGAAGGTCCCCTCAGGATGGTTGTTTGTACACCTCACTGTGCATGTTAGAAGAGATGCCTCTGTGATGAGCACAACTGATTTATATGTGCATGTTCGGTCTACTCCAGAGAGACATCTCCATTTTTTATGAGGCACGAGATTGAAAGGTTTCCTCTGTCTTATTGAATTAAGTCCCCCTTAAGTCCCAGGCAGCCACCTTACATGTTACCTCCACAAACCAACTAAACTTTGTTGTAAAATAGCTAGATTTCCTGTTCTTTAGTGCTTCTCCAGAATTTCATTCCTCTCACTTCCAGCCTAACCTTATTTATGTCCAGCTTCTACCTTTTTGTTTTTGTGCCAATGCTGGCCTTTAGCTTAAATAGCTCTTCTCCTTCCCTCATGTTTACCTCTTTGATATGTTTATAGAGAACAATTACATTCCCTCTCAGCCTTCATTTGTTAAACAGTTTCTCTTCTTCTGAGATAAGCTTTCTATTTCCCTGATAGTCCTAGAAGCTGTTCTGTGCACCTACTTCAGTTTAAATAGCTTAAATTAATAATTGTTTTTGGAATGTGGATCACCAGAGTTGCCCACACAGCTCCAAAGGTCAATTCAGCAGCTCCCCATGACTTGTGGAATTACCTTTGCTCAATATCAGTTGTGATAAGATAGCTCACTCATGTCTTCCTTCTCCTCAAACTGATGCCCTGCCATCTTCTGCCTCTATTTCACATCCACTCATTACTACTACTGCCCTCCACTGCAGTATTTCACCCCTTTTCACCAGCCTCTTTGCAATTATCAGTGTTTTATTGTGTGGCGATGTTCACAAGCTTTGTCTTATAAGCATACTACTTAACTGCCTTCATACTTTTTTTACGGAGTCCACTAACATATATATTGCTGAATAAGACTGGCTATGAAACCCATATTTATCTCCTTTCAGCCCCTTGCTAAGTAGCTGGTAGTCATATTGTCGATGCCCTGCAGTGCTATAACAGATGTTCTTCCAAAGCCCAAATATACTGTACAAAGTAAATTGTTAGGTTAGTCCAACCTGTTCCAGATTAATATATTTTGAATTTTATTTTACCATTTTCCCTTATTTTTGTATCCTTGATTAGTACTTCATTCAAAATTGATTCGGGTATGTCACTGGAATTTGTTGCTGTTATTTTTTACTATTTCTGAAGTGCACATAGTATTTTTACTATGGATATCACAGTATATTTCATACTACAATTCTCTTAGAGTTTTTGGATAGATGTGATTTGGACACATCAATTGCAGGAGTTAAGGTCCTTTGACTTTTTGTTCCACCTCACTTTAGCTTCTGTTTTATAGTGACCCTATTTTTGTGCCTTTATTCTACATCATCTGAGTATTCTGTACCATCGTCTTTAAGGAAAATATGCTAAAGTACTTGTTTATTTTATGGGCCCTACAAAGATTATTTTTAGTATTGATCCCATCTTCAGTGTCTAATGACCTTGCCCTTTTCTTTGCTGTTTGTGTATCAAGCTAAAAGAAGGTGTACTGTGCATTTACTTTGCATTTGAACATTTTCCACTTGTATTATGATGGTTCTTGATTTATCCTTTATATATCCCTCCAATAGCTGTCATCATGTCTTCTCTCCATCATCTTTCTGTGGTGGTCAGATGTTTTAAACCTCTGACCATTCCAGTTGTTGTTCCTCCTTGGATTCTGGGCCATGTCTTTCTCAAAGTATCCAAAACCAGGCAGAATACTAAAGCAAAGTCTTTACACAGCACTGAGAAAGTACTACTTCATATATTTCACAGACTATCCTCCTATCCTCCTACTTGTACATTGTGGTACTGTGTGTGTTTGTGTCTTTTGTATTAGCCACACATTGCTGAACTGCACTTATAATCATCTGTAATCCTCACACCCTCTTATGCTGAATACTGACTTAGCCAGTTGTTCCCTGCCTTGTTTCTGGGCAAACAGATTACTTCTGCCTAAGTATTGTGCCTCATTCTTGTCCTCCCAGTTGAACTGAATCCCATTTTTGCAAGCTATTTATCCAATTTTCCAATGCAATTTGAATTTCAGTCCTGTCCTCCATTGTTCTCACAGCTTTAGTCGGTGTCTATAAACTTAATGAGCATATGCTGGATTCCATCATCTACATCATTAATGAAAATGTTGAATGGTCTTGGACTGAGGACAAAGCTGTAGGACTGCACTAAATACATTCTTCATTTTTGTATAGCAGCCTATTGATTGCTGTTGTTTTAGTATAAAATAAAGAGGTGGTTTTCTTTACCGGTCAATCTTCATCGCTTTCTTGTTGGCATCTTCCCTGTCGTTTTTGTCGTGGATGTCTGTCCAGCAGAGTCTATGAAGTCTTTCCTTTCTCTACATTTAGAATGATATACCAGATTTGATTTTGTTCATTTTACTTGGAGGGGTTTTTTGTGCCTTCTCTTGGGCCCTTGAGATCTTCATCTCAATTGACTTTAGTAAGCAAGACTTAAAGCTGACCGGCTCAAAATAAACAGACTGTAATTATGAGCCAGGATTGTCTCAGCCTTAGTTTAAGTTGATTTGAATCGTACAGTCCCTTTCTACTACTTGTTTGATAATGTCCTTATCATTTAACAATCTACATTATGTTGTCTTTTGTTGTTTTGATAACTGGTCAGTAAAGAAGTTTTTCTGCTACCAGTCTGTTAGGTCTAGGTCCTTTTGTTGACAACAGGATTTACTTTTTAGCCTGTTTTGGGGATTTTCTTGGTTGGGCTTGCATGAAAGTCTGCTGCTACAGCATGTATTTAGCTAACTGCTGATTTGTAGCATCTTCTCTGGCATTCCTTGTTGAGAATGACAACACGGTGTAGGTGCAGTCATTGGCTGGGAATTTGGGTTGCTTTTTGCGGTGGTTGGGTGTAAGGGAGTCCTGAGGATGCTCAGGCCTGGGTGCAGGGTCTGTGTTGGGTGCGCTGGTGCACTCCAGTGACTGGGAAATAAAGCAGGGAGGGAGACCCTGGTTTTGGCCATGTGCTTGCTCTTGAAGCCCAGATAGATAGGTTTTAAAGCAATTTCCATATTCTAGCATTTAGCAGTCATTTTGGGCTCACCTATAACTGCTGGAGGCTCCTGCCCTGGTGGGGCTTGGGAAGAGAAGCAAATTTCAAGTGAGATAGTAATCTATCAGGTCTTATTAGCTTTTAAAACTATGTTACAATTTATATTAAGAATATTGCATCTTTTCCAATTTAGAGCCTTTTTCTCTCTTCCCCCACCAACTTTCATCACTGGAAAAAGAGGAAAGAGAAAGCGTAAATATACTTACAGTAATGCTGATCAGCATTTTTGTTAACATAGCCAACTTTTTGTATAGTTTTGCAGCAGTCGTGAAGAGGTAATGAAACTTGCCTACTGGAAGTCATCTGGAGTGTGAAATGGGACTTTGCTACAAGAGTGTCTCTTATCCATTGATTTAATTTGTCTTTGGTTGTGTGGTTTGTTTTTTTTTTTTTTTTTAGTCAGATACAAAGTTACACAGATATTTGAAATTCTCTTTTACTGAGCAATTGATGTCTAACACTTTGATTTTGCCTGGACTCTTATTGAATGAAAACTCATTGGGTTGTATTTACATGAATTGGATAACTTCTGAAAAGGAAAGCTCAGCTTTTATCTTTTGTGTGTATAAGATCTGATTCCTTGCTTTCTTTTTTTCAGCTCTTTGAGCACTAAAGATTTACATGTTCCCTGCTATGTATCTGAAAACGAGCCAGAGATCCTTCTAGATTTTCATGTAGGCTTTATGCTGTTTGCAACATTTCTTGGAAGCAATCAGACATATCTCATTTCTTCATGACTTTTTAATATATGTTCTTTCAGTATTTCCAGATATATTCATCTCCTTTTGTAGATATGAGGCCATTATCATCCCATTTAAAATTTCAAACATAAGATCCTCCAAGATTTTCAGAACAAAAGATGCTCAGCTGTGACCCTTGGGTTGGTGAGCAATCGTGCGGCCAGGATATTGAAATGTCATACAAAAAGAATGTATATTGTAAGTTTATTTTCTTTTATGCATTACTAGCAAATTTAATAACATTTTTCCTACTAAAATGGCACTTCTTTAATAGATCGGGTTATGGACTATTATAGAACATATTTTTAGGATGAGGGGAAAACTCGTACAAAACAAAATGAAGCTGAAATAGACCTTGGTCCAGGCTGTTTCCTGGGATGCTGTTTGGAGCTTGTGAATTCTGACTCTTCTCCTGGCTGTAATGTGATGCTTCTCTGTAGTGTGACAGCTTCAGCTTACTGCCTGAACGATCTCATCAAACACACTCACAAAGAGCCAAAAATGAAAAAATGAAAACTCTTATATTGCTTATCTGCCTGTCTTCTTGGTGAGGAGAAACTCATAATGTCTGTGCAGAACTTCAGACATAAAAAATGCTATATAAATGCTTAGCATTATTACGATGAACACAGAGAAGGCTGGGAATGGGATATGATTGCTATCTCTAAATACATTAAGGAGGTAAACTGTACAAAGGAAAAGATATATTTAAGGTAGAGGATAATGCTTGCATAAGAAGAAACAGATGTAAGAGGGCCATGAATAAATATAAGGTGGAAATGGGAAGAAGGTTTCTGTTAGAGCAATGCAGCACCCTTCAAGACAGAGGCACAAGGTCAAAATCTTTCCTAGTTTTAAGATGGAGTTTCAAATGTTAGAATTGTATGCTGTGGTTGTTTGCCCAAAGGAAAACTGAAAGTTTGGGAAAGACTTTCTGTTGCTCACATATATGACCAGAGAAATCTTTGGCCACAACCAGACATCTTTCAGAAGGTCTCACCCCTCCCAGTACACTCACAGCCTGAACTTTTCCTCCTTCTGAACGAAAACGAAGAAATAGAGTGTGAACTGGTTTTGTTTCCCCAAAGAAAAACCAGTTCATCCTTGCTTTAACCAATTCGGACCTAGTATACAAGGCCAACATGTCTTTGCATAATCTTATCCATAAATATTCTGCGAGAGCAAAGTATAGTTTGCATCAGGGGGGAGGTAAGGAAGCATTAGAGAAGTATAATTTTTGCACACCAGTGCAATTTGTTACTGGAGTTGCTAACATTCATTCCTATGATCCTAAAACTCCTTGCTTGTGCAGGCAGGGAAACAAGGAAGGAGGGTTCTGCAAAGGGTGGACAAATGTAGGTGTGGTTTTGCTATATAATCAAGTGAAAGCAGTCACCCTGCCTCCAATTGCAAGGAGTCAGGATGTTGTTCTCTGTGTGAATCAGCTGAGATGACTTGGATTTTTGCATGGAAACTCAGGCTTCTCAAGACCTACAAGAAAAATATAATATAGCGAACAAGAAGAGCCACGTAGTAGTCATCAGGATGTAACAGTTGGCTGACTTAAGTTATCTCATGCAAATAGCAGAGTGGAGGGGTCTTACTTTCATTAATGGAAAGAAAAGCTTCTCCAGAGGCAGTTCCCAGCAGAAACATAACTCTAGCTTCCACTGCTGTAAAAATAACCCCCTGAGACTACTTAACCAGGCTGGGAATATAATAATAAAGGAACAAAAAATCCTCAGAATTTGCCCTTTTGAAATCTACAACTTCGATGAAATGCAACAAAAATAATTTCAGTGTATGGAAGTCTGTTTTTTATCATTAGGAAGGGTCTTGAATATCAAAGTTGTGAGTCATCTGCTACAGACTTCACAGGTAAGCACCATTCTGGGCAGTTGGATTAGGATTGTGTGCTGCATAATATTTGTGCATAAAGGAACCGGAATTTCTATTTGTGGAAACATAAGCTTACTGATAATTGCACTCACTCTATGCTGTTAATTAGAGGCTAAACAATGATATTGCTGTTGCCATTGACAACTGAGTCTACAACCTTGGCTTTTTGGATACTAGCACTAGGAGACAGAAGTCTGTTCTCCACTTGCAATGGTATAGCAATGGCAGAAAGACTCTGAGGCTTGCATCTCAAAAAAAAAAAAAATTATGTACAAATAGCTATGTGTTCAAGTTGGCCTCTAAATTTATATTCTTGTATTAAGAAGCCCCACTGCAGTGTTCCATAGTGGCTATAGGCTAGTGCTCAGAGCTTGCTTTTGAGGAAAAAACAATTCCAGGGTTTTAGTTCAAGGGTGATGAATCTCAACTGTTCTTGTGAGACTTGTGCCATAACTCAAAAGAAATATTTCTGGCTGTGATCTCTGTTTTTTTGACCATGAACATGGCAAGCTCTCTTTGTTTCTTGGGTGATAATCCCAGGCTGATGAGTTGTGTTGCTAACGTGGTGCAAAGCAGCTGCAATGCTCTGGGGATTTGGGCTAGTGCTGCTTGATAGGAATGGGGTTACCTGAGGGAAGCCTGAGCCCTCACAGATTGTTTAAAAAGCAGATAGCAGGTGTCTGTGCTCTACAGCCTGCTCTCCTGTGTTCCAGCATTTTGCCACAGGAAGCAGCTGCTAAGGGTTATTTTGGAGTAATGTGCACTGTTTAGGGAAGGGTAGATTTTTTGGTAATATATGAGGAACTTAATCATGTGAAGTTAGAAAATAATTGAATTGCCAAACAGAGCCATCTCCCACAAAATAATTTAATTCTGGGAAAAAAAAATATGTTGCTCTATTAGTTCTCACATTCCATCCTGACCCTGAAAGGTTAACCAGTTTCATGTATGGCCTTCTATTTCACATGTTTTTTTGTCAAATTTCAGATCACAGCTGAATTACTGCTGCCTGCATCAATAATGGTGATGATTTCTGTGGAGCAATACTTCCCAGATCTGTTAAACCTCCCTGAAGTATGTTTGCTTTTCTGTGTTTATATAACTGGCTGGGTCATTAAAGAACAGAGAGAGGATTAAAAAAAAGAGACAGGAAAAACCTACTCTTTCCGCATCTACAATTGCGGTGGTGCTTTGACTGGGAAGCACTTGAGCACTGTCTCCATTGGGCAGTCTCCTCTCAGTGCATCATAAGCAGTCTTTGGCTAATATATCGCTCCTACTGGTTTCATGCACATGAATAATGCAGACCATCGTCAGACTAGAGGAACACCCCAATAAATTGGACTAAAGTAATGGAATGTGTCTATATTAGGATATAGAAACCCAGAGAGGCTAGCACTCAACTCCCTGCTTGTTTTCATACAGTATCAAATACAAATTAAAGTGTGGTGTATTTCTAGATGTGGAATCCTCTGGATAGTAAGAATTATTAGCTTTAGAGGATATGTCTACATAAAAAATGGCAGCGTGGGAAGAACACTTTGCTGGTGTTGATTAAACTGGAGTACAAGTAGCCATGATCCCTGGCAGGATTGGTGCAGTCCCGCTGGAGTCCACGCTGCCACATCTTCACACTTCCTGCAGCTTACACTACCGAGATTAAACCTACTGCAGGACACGTTTGTAGATTGTGCCTCAAACCTGCTTTTGCCAGCTGCATAGAGATGCTCTGAATATAAAGCAGAAGGAAACCTCTTACCAGAAGCAAATGTGTGTCCACCCCCACCACTCCTCTCATAGAATCTCTCCTTCTGGGCAGATTTGAGAGTTTGTGTACCAGGGCGGGTGATGGCAAGGAGTCACAGCCATCTGTGGACCTGTGTGGGCTCCACTGCCTCCCGTCCTCTTCACTGCTCACACAAGGGGTGGGCACTGCAAACAGAGTCACTGGCCTTTCCTGAATGTCAAGATTGTCCATCATGTTACATTTTGTTGACTAAAAAACCCACAAACCTCCAGGGAATAAGCTTCTGCTTTGCAGAACTTTGTCCTCTAATTGCTCTTTTTAAGTGGCAGATTTGGATTACTGCTTCTGTTAAAGGTAACATACAGGACTGGAAAGGAGTTTTTATGGTTAACTGAGTGCTATCCCTGGCTAGTGCAAGCGCTGTGTTACATAGTCTCCTTCATTGTAACACTGTATGTTAAAATCAGTTTCCTTGTCCTTCTTATTCCCACCAGAAAACTCCTCTAATTCTTGAGTCCATATTTTTCAAGCCCAAGCAATCCAATTTAAAGCTTGTACTCATTCATTCCTGGATGAACTCTGATTTTAGCCTAAATAATTTAGTGTATAACAAATCAGATTCCTTTCAGTCTTCCTATCTCAAGTTTCTTCTAGACATTTCACCAAAAATAGGTTCTTCATTCCTTTGATTATCCCTGTAATTTTTCCTTTACCTTTTCCATTTGAAATTTTATTTCTCCAAATAGCAAGCATCCTTCCCCGCCACCATAGAAACAGCTCTTGTTTATGCATGCTAGGATAGCATTTGTTTTTTTCACAACACCCTCATATTAATGGCTCATAGCCCTCCTACAAATCAGCAAGCAGAAAAAGGTCCTTCTCCTTAGCCATTTCCAAGGGAGGGGCATTGAGTTTATAGAAGAATTTCTTGCTGTTAGTCATAAAGATTGTGCTCCTTCAGTTTTTACTTTCACGTTTTTTCCCATTTTATTAACCTAGTTTTTAATGTTATCCATTTATTTGTGTACTGTAGTCCAGTTTTTCCGTGCACTGAAAATGCTTTAAAATAACATTTGCAAGTTATTTTATTTCTTCATCAGTGTTTTCCTAATGTTTCTTCCCTGATCACTAGTGCCTTTTATAAAGTTATATAAAGTGGGATCAAAGCTGATTCTTGAGGAACCTCATTTATAATCTCCTTTCAGCCATAAACCTTCCCTTTCAAAAAGTACACTTTGTGACTTGAGACAGCTTTTCATCCTCACAATTTCTCTGCTAATCCGCATCTCTTCCTGTTTTACTAACAATTCCCCATGCGTTATCATAGACTTCACTAGAGTTAAGACAGATGAGATCAATCACGTCCTTTGTCTAGAATGTAGGTTATCTTGTCAAAGAAATGTATGAGGTTAATCTGGTACAATCTACTTTCGTTAAGCCCATGCTGTATTTTATGCCATTTTCATTTGACCTCCATGTCTTTAATTATCTTTTCCCTTAAAAGCCGTTCTGAAGCTTTGCATATCGCTGAAGTCAGAATTCAAGGACGGTGGTTATCCACATCCCTTCTCTCCTGATGGCTAACCCCTTCCTAAATACAGGCACTATATTTTCTAGTCATTCATCTTACAGTACTTGGTAGATTTATTAAAACGTATTGACAGATGACAAAGAAGTTGCACGTTGCAGTAGTGCATTTCTGGTTCAAGCCCTTTATAGTTTGGCCTGAGCATGTGCTGATGTTTATTGGGAATTCTTGCACAAGTAAAAACGACCTGCAGAAGTAAGACTTGCATATGCAGAAGTGTCGCAAACAGAGGACCACAAATAGGACAGTTTTCATGGCACTTTGGGCTGAGAAAGGTGGGAGGAAAAAAGTGGAACTCATCCCTGGAAAGTGAGGTAGACAGATGGACCTCAGCTAGGCCAGATCTCACTTTGTTGCTAAGTATCTTAATAAGGGCACTTAACTGACTGCCCAACCATGGGCAAAGCTAAACCAGTGTAAGCTTCTACCCATGACACTGTGGAGGACACCCTTCAGCAAGGGATGCTGCTGGGCTGCTGGCACTGTTAATCAAAAGCACAGAAGGATATTTAAATTAGAAACCAGAGAAGATCCCACAGGTATGGGACTAATACAACCCCCAGTGCATCTCCAAAAAGACTGGCAAAATTGCAAAGTATAGGGAAGGAAAATCACGCTGGTCCAACCTCAGCTGACTGACAGGAATATGAGCAGTGACATCTACGAACCTGTAGATGATACTAGTGGTTTTTTGTGGTTAGTCAAATACTGTGCTGATGGTGAGGAACTCCAGAACGTGTTGCCTACAAAACTCAGTGGGTGAAAAAAGTGGCAGATGAGCTTCACTGTAGGTAAATGTAAGGTGATGCAGTTAGAGAGAAATAATCTAAACTGAGTTTATGCAATGCTGACCATTTAACTGATAGTTACAACTCAGGAAAGGGATCTTCGGGTTGTCCTTGACAGTCCTCTAAAATCACTGCTTGGATGTAGTGGCAGCAATAAAGTCAACACAATGTTGGGCATCGTTAAGAACATACTGAGAGCAAACCAGAAAGCTCTGTTTTGCTCTTATGTAAAACCTTGCTACATCTTTTGACTACTTTCTATGATTCAGGTCTTCACAATTAAGAAGGACATAGTGAACATAGAAAAGATACTAGGATAGGCAACCAGCTAAGAGGGTGAAGAAATTGCCTCATGAAGAGAAACTAAAATCCCTGAGAAACTGGGATTTCTCAGGCTGGAGTGAGGACTGAGGGGAATAGGATGGTTGTTCATGTCATTGTGAATTGATCGACAAGGTAATGCAAAACCAGGACCAGACATAGCGGGTCTAGTCTGAGATCTTGTTCTCTTTACTTTTAACCTAGAACAGTCCTTGTCAAGTGCAAGACTAGAACAAGGAGTATGCATTAAACCTAGCAGAAATTAGGTTAAAATAGGCACAAGGAACTACTTTTTACATTGCAGAGAATTTCTGAATCTGTTGCAACAGGAGGCTGTGGAGGCAGATTGCATCAGCAGACTGAGAAGGGAAATGCACAAACTCATGGACATTTAGTTGGGTCCATAAACTGATGCTCGTTGTGCTGCAGGTGCCCCTGACAGCATGGGATTTGGTGCTGTAAGCAGACTCCTGAGTGGGAAAAGGCTATCTCTCAAAAGGGTCCACAGTCATCTTCCAGAGGAGTCATTCCTATTCCAGTGGGAATCCCTGCGCATTGACCCTACCAAAATGTGTTTTCTTGACTTGTTCCCAGCTAAGATTGTGAATTTGGTTCTGTCAGGAGATCAGAGCTACTTATCCAGCTCTTCAGACTGCATGGGCCATCCCTCTCACTAAGAAAAATAAAATAAAATAATAAAATAAAATAAAAATAAATATATACATATATGCACAAATAAGAAAGGCTAGGAGTGTGTTTATCCAAACTAAATATTTTTGAGTGACTTTGGTTGAGGGTATGTATAAAGGCAGTCATTTATTTGATTGAAATCCTCATTAACTTATCATAAGCCCTCCCTCTTAGTAAGTCCCTCACCTTATAAACTCCATTAGCTTTGTGTGTTTTGGGTAGTGCAGACTGTTTGCAGGGACAGAGAAATTACAGGTTATTTTCCATTTCCTTTCAATTTGTTTTTACCTGAGGGGGACTCTACCATTATGTGGCCAAGTAAGAAAAGATGCTACTGTACCATGCAAGCCCTTTCAAAATTACAAGATTATTTTACTTCTTACTTTTGTCTGATCTCACTACTGGCCTTTTCCAGTTGTCCTTTAAAAATACCTGTGCACATGAGTGCACAGCTTTGAACACAGAAGCATTGTTTCTGAAAAGGGTGGTGCTGGGAGGGAAACTGAGAGAGACTGGACGTGCTGATGTGATCAGATTTCAAGATTTTAAGATTAAGGACCATGTTTGTACTCCTGTGTTTTTTTTAAAAGAAAAAAAAAAAAAAAAAAAGAGTTCACAAGTCTTTGGTCTTGGGAGGAGATGGAGCCTTTAAGGAAAAAGAAAAACAGCCTGAACTAAGCAAGGAGAGAGAAGGATACCTTTGAAGCTGTAACTCGGAATAAGTGTAAACACAGAGCAGAAATTCTAATAGAGCTACATAAATAAGATTCGGATCCAATTTAAATAACCCAAAACATTAAATACCATCTAAGACATTCCCAGTGGTAAGAAGCAGATGAATGCAAATGTTCTAAATTGAGCAAGACGGTAAGGGACATTATACTACTCTCCCATGGAATGAGTCAACATCTGCTTTTCCAGCAAGAAGGTGGCTTTTAGTGGAACATCCTGCTGAGATGTGTGCTCCTGCCTTGATGGGAGCTTGCAGCAGTCACTCAGCCCCTAGCAGGCTTCATTGGCAGCCTAACGTGCTGAGAGAGCAGAGGCAAGAGACCATGCACCCCTGTCTGGAAGACAACAGTGGTGAATATTTGTCTTATTAAAGTCCATTATCTCATGGGCCTCAGAGTATGGAAAATTTGCAAAGAGAATTGAGGAGGAGGAGTGCCTCCGGCTCAGCTGATGACTGAATCCTGCCTTTGCTGTCAAAAAAATCACAACAAAGTGGCCCTGCCCTGTCTTGCAAGTGGTGACCTAGAACAGAATGCATCTCTGGCCTTTATTCAGTGCTAGGCTAGCACAGCCTGTGAAGTACCAAGCACTTCAAATTCAGGGATTCACATTCATAAGAGTATTTGTGGGTTACACACAGTATCTCTCTTTAAATACAGCACTTATTAAGCCACTTTCTTCACCCCTCTGTAGTCACAAAATGTCCCCAACATCTTTAATACAAAGTAAGTAGAACACCTTGTAATTTAAGATCAAAACTTATATATAAATGAGATGAGTATTTTACAAAAACAACTCCAAGCTACCCAGCTTCACTATATTGTAAATTGCAGTATTTGGCACCATTACTTCAGTGCTGTGTTAAAACGATGAAAGGCCTATAAGATCAGAACATCGCGATTGATACAGAATTCAGTTTATCTGCCTTAGAAGATGTGATGAAATGAAGATTTGTATGTGTGCAAATTATGATTTATCTTTGAAATTGGAGGGTCTCCTATTATATCAGGGTTATACGCCAGACTGGTTTGAATGCAGCATTCTTAATTTCACTGTTGGTCCAGTAGTCTTTTATGTTTGTGTTGAATTAGATTGCAAAAACTGGTGTGTGTGCATGTCTGTCAGTAAGACAGGTTTATTCCATTTGCTCCTGGTAAACAGGTTTCTCATTTTCCTTACTACCTCCTTGAAAAATTAGTAAGTAGATCGCTAAGAATATAAGGACTCCTAGCAGGGATCTGTGCTCCCTTGGTTCCCAATAAGTACGTCTTTGAGAAGGGAAGATGATTAAAAAAAGGTAGGAGTGATGTCATTTATGGGGACTTCTTTTCCTTTTCTTCTATACCAGGGACAAGATGGAAGCGCTACATTTTGTGGTGGTAGTGTGGCAGACAGGAATATGAATACAGTTGTGTGTACCCCAGAAAGAGAAGTGAGCTGCAGAGAAATGTTTATGAGTTTCCCAGTGGTCTATAGTCTTTCATGAAGCCCAGGTGCTGCAGTGGTCTTTTTACAGCCCCATGGCACCACTTGCAAATTATGTCTGCACTATACCCCTGATGCACCTTTGAAGAATTCTAGTTTGGAATATCCATACAACCACAGATCTCAGGAAGAGGTACTTTGCAGGTTAGCACTGGGTCAGAGGAAGGGAGGGGGATGCACACAGTGCATTAACACTCTGTCCTCTGCCGAAGCAGTAGGGCTCGCTGCTCTAGTACTCTCTCTGTCAGGGAGAGCTCAGCCAGATCTGTGACACAAAGCCTTGACTTCTCGGAATTCCAAGGTGCCTTTCTAGGATTTTATGACTTTCCATCTGCAGTTTAATCCATAGAATCAGTTTGCTTCTGGGGATCAAATTTCCCTCTGTTTTAAAAGAACAGGAAAGGGACCCCTCTACATGAGAGGGCAGTGGGGTGCAACAGGAGATCTGTAGAGCCAGACAGCGGAGATATGCACTACATGCCTGTTGGTGGCTTTAACCTCAGACTAGCTCCAGGCTGCCTGTTGACCCAATGCACATTCATAGCTAGACCATGCTGGATGCACTTCAGGGGTACATCTTCTGGTTTGTACAAATTCCAAATCCAGTTTGCAGCCCAGAGAACTCTGCAATGTGAACTCAAGTGCAGGAAGGGGAAACATTAGGAAAGTAACTTCAAAGCTGCTTTCCTGAGCTAAGCTAAAACTGTTGCCGGGTCCACTCTGAGCAGAAAGCCCAGTGCCCATGCTGCTTTTCTCTGGAGGGTATGCATGCCCTTTGAGCCATGCAGTATACCCAGAACATTTCAGGAGAAGAAATGGTGAATGGAGCAGAGGCAAAAACCTGGTAATTAAATGATTGTCATAAATAAAACATAAGAATAAGCTACTATATTTAAATCTAGACTATTATTTTTCTTCCTGTTAGGAGTCTGGAATGAACTCTGCCAAAATATTAGGATTTCTGACTGACTTGTCACTCCCCCCTCAGCCATCTTTAAAATGGGTCATAATGTAAATGCGGTATCTTGTATGTGTAATGAAGTCTCCTTCCAGCAGCTGATTCACTGACAGGAAGAGTCTACTGCCTAGTTGCAACTAAAAGAAGGTTATTCTGAACTTTCAAGGTGGAAATACACGCTTTTTGGTGCCGAAGACCCTGAGTTTGACTCTCAGTGTTTATAACGCTGCAAGAGTGTAAGTTGCAAAGTAAAATTTTCTGCTGTATAACCTGGTACCATTGTACTGATTGATACCAGTTGAGGATAAGGGTCATAGGCTGGTATCGTGTTTTGTCAGAAATTAGAGTGTGGAGCTAACTCTGAGGCAATGTTGGGGAGCAGCTGTTGTCACAGTTCATCTAGCTGTGCTGCCATTTTGACTTGCAGATCTCTGCGGAAGAAACCTGCCGTGATTATGAATTTTAGTTGGTCAGGTAGCAAAGTCCTCAGCTACTCATTGTGTTTACCTTCTGCTGTCTTTGAGGAAACAATTCTGGTCACAAGGCTGTGGCTAAGGAGTAAAGAAAATACAGGGAGCTGGCTTTGGAGAGCTTGGTATGCCCAGTCATATGGTTCATCACAGTAAACAAACTGAATGACAGAAGCTTAATATTTAGTACCAGTTTGCCTACCAAACCAAGCAGTTCAAGAATTCTAGGGTTTTAGAAAAATGCTTGCAATTGAAATGTTTTTGAAAGCTGATCTTTGAAGACACGTCTTTGGTGGATGCCAGCTAGTGCAGTACCACTGAATTAAACAGAAAGCTGTCCAAGTATCAGCAAGGGTGTCATTCTTTATATCAGCCAAAGTGAATGCCTCAATCATAGCTGGGTATGTACCACTTCACATTAAATAATTCTTTAGGCATATGCACTTTGTTTTGCACTGCAGTGTTTTACCCAACATTCTAAAGATCCAAATAGACTTAAGCATCTTCTAGAAACCGGGGCTTCTGTTTTTTATCCATAGATAACCAAGATATCTTTTCTTTTGCTCTAACCCACAAATTACAGGATTTCCTCCACCCCCCTCTTCTCTTTTGGGTCATCTTAGCACATTAGGCAGAACCTCTGTCCTGTGCAGCCCCTCTAGCACAGTTATGTGAGTTACCTCTCTGTACAAGCTCTGTTTCAGCAGGCTTAAGATTGACGAGGTCACATCTTTGATTTAATAAAGACTCTACAGTTCATCTGGGAAACTCGGGGCTAGTATCAATCCTACATCACCTTCAAAATTAATTGAAAAAGCACTTCACCAGTAGCTTGATGACTACCTCAGAACACAGAGACTAAATTAAAAGAGCCTGGTTTTCACCCTGGATAGTCCCTGCCCATAGCTCCCATAAAATTTATGGATAGTAGTCTCAAAAAAAGGTAGTTTTTCTGAACCAACATTCACCTGTCCCTCGACATAATTTTCGCACATCTCTCTCTCAAAGCATGTTTATATTCAGATGTTTGCCAACACACTGATGACAATCTTTCTACATGCACATGGACCGGTAATAGCTTTTGAGAAAGTATTATTTAAGGGTATGTTAAAAAATGCTCAGTGGCCAGAAAGCAGTCACCTTCCTTAAGCCTAAGTGAAACATAAACATCCAGTTAGAGACTTCTGGAGATGGTAAATAGTCTGTTTGGATAATTTAAAAAAATTCACTAAGCCATGGCTTCTTCTCATAAATGCTAACTGTGCTAAAATCCAAAATGTCATCTGAATAAAATATTGCATATAGCCATCCTATTAGGTTAGCTATTGCCTTTAAGGAAGCCACATACCTAATGGATCTAATTGCTCAAGGAGAATTAGAAAATTCCTTTTTTTTTTTTTTTTGTAAAATATGTTAGCTCATGTTCAAGCAAAAATAGTTTAGTGATTAATATTCTCTCTTTCTCTAAAGATGAAATCTGAAGCTAGCATTGAAATGGTCTGCTGAAATTGTAAATAGAGTGCATGTGGGGGAAAGATAGCAGGTTTGTGCTAAATGGTACTTCTAAAATATTACAAAAATAATTGCATTCCATTAGAGTGGATAGGTGCCTGGCAACAAAGCTGAACAAATATATACATACTGGAGAAAAAATAGTATCTTGATGGAAAAGTCTCTTGCCATTTTGTCCAATCTCTGTATGCACAGATTTTGCTGGTGAACACAGTGGGAGATGCTGAAGCTTAAACAAATTAAAGTAGTTTACAAGGAATATTTACAGGTGCTGGGGGCAAGATGCTTGCCTTTCTGGAAGGTCCTCATGCTCCCTTCAGCAAGAACAGCTGATCACATATCCATAAGACACTATTAAGTGAAAACCACTGGAGAAAAGAATGATGCTTTGATATTTTGATGCCCACTGGAAATGTATTGAGACAGATTTGAGAGTGGGGGAAGTGTAGGTTTTTGGTTTGTTTTTGAGGTTTTTTGAGGTATTACTTTCCCCTTCCTCCAAAGTATGAACTAAATCTGATGGTGCTCAACCTGCCTGAAAAAAAGGGCACACGATGTTTCATTTTGGGGTCTGAAAAACAGAAGCAGTCCTGAAACAGTTGACACTGCGGTTGTCACCCACTGTGGCATGAGGCTGGCTATTTTAACACACACAACTTGATATACATACAAGGGCAAAGCTGTGACCCATGTGTGTGCAGGCAAAGTGGCAGCTCAACACCAGAGTAGATTCCTGTATGTGTGCTATATGTGTTGCCAAGTTCATGGTATTCACCGTAGGTGCAAAGTATTGCTCTGTGTAATAGGTGAGGGGTATCAGTTGCCAGTCTGTGTCCAGTTGGCCTGTCAACAGCTTTAACGTTGGCCGGGAATGAAGCTGCAATGAAATGCTCCCTATGAAGTGTAAGGACTTCACAACACAGCCCCAAACAGAGGTCAGGTGTGCTCAGGCAGAAAACAAGATAAGTAAGCTGTTAAATACATCCCCAGCATGTGAGCACATGAAGTGTGAAACACTCACGACCGCTGGGAATGACACGCTGAGGCTACATTTCCTGCAAACTGAGGTTTGCCGTGGGGTCCCAGCTCTGCAGCACAGCTGGAGGAGCAGAGATGGGACACCGAGGGACTCCCCTGGGGACGGTGCCAGGTCCCTCAATGGTTGCTTTACTTTAAGCAGATGAGTAACACTGTTCATTTCAATGCTTACAAGTTTAGAGCCAAGTATCTGCTTAATATTGTGTTTAATTAGGGGCTTAAAAGTGCAGCTGTCTGCCTGGTGTGTATTTGTGCACACGGAGCATCTTTCTTAGCTGTTTAACTCGTGCAGCCTGTGGCACACCAGCCTGAGCAGCCTGGTGTTACTTTTGGGACTATCAGAGGGATGTGTCTGGGCTTGGATGTACATTCCCCTGGAGCACAGAAATACATACCTGCGTGGAGAAGCGTATCGCTGCTCTCCAGGCATCTGTTCTTCAATACTAAGACTCTGAATGCTTGTAAATCACTTCAAATCTGGATGCAAGGGAGCAGAATGTTTTAAAACATTGGATACATTTCCTTTGAGAGGGGCCCTTGTGTCTGCTCTGAGCAGGGGGACAGTGTCCTCCATAAAATGTGCTGTATTTCTTCTCATGATTATACAGCATATTTCTTCCTCAGGCGCTTTTCTGCTCATGCTTGAAAAATCATTTTACCTACCACTGCCATGAGTTACCTTGGGATCAAAAGGAAATGCACAACTGGAGCACAGCTTGCTGCTGAACATTAGCCTCTTTTCCTGTAATTACTGTTTTGCTGTCACTGGACAGTAGAAGACGGAGAGGATCAATTCAGTGAAGTCCCTACCCACTTTTTCTGAGGTAGACCAAAGGAAGAAGGAAAAAAAAAATCCCAAAGCCAAGTCTTCTGACAGCAGAAAGCCAGCAGAATTTATGCTGAACTGAGTCGTAAATGCCATTGACATGAAATTTTCACATCCACCGCCGAAACTTACCATCTCGTACCGTGTTTCAAAGATATCGGCATGGTGACCTCCAGAAAGATTTCATTTCTTTTCTTCATAAGATGTCCACAGTTGTCCATTGCCACCTTCACAGCTGTAAGTTGGTTTTATTTTATTTTATTGCAGAGCCCCATGCTTCAATAAGGTGGGGGTCCAGCTGAACGGCAAGGACCTGGGAGGTGACAGTCTTGATTCTTCTGCTTCAAAGCAATGGCAAGAGGCACAACTCTTAGGAAGGGAAAAGAAGAGGTGAGGTCAGGTATAGTCTATTTTATGGATAATTCCAAACAGCAGTGTTTTGGGTTTTCCCCCCACACTTTTGTGACTCTCCACCCAGGTTTGTTATATGGAAGTGGCTGGGTAATTGCTCTTTTTGCAACTAAAATTACTTCTGGAGGGATTCAAGGTTTGTCCTCCAGTATCTGTTGTGTGACCAGTTGCACACCTAGAAGGCCAAATAACACATATTCAAAGCAACGAGGTTGCAAATGTTTCAGAGACGGGAATAAGTTTGTGGAAATTCCTGTAAATAAGATATACAGTCACAGCATTTGGACTGGTTCACAAATTATTTGCAAGCAGGGAGAAAAATAAAAGGGATTAATATAAACACATAGTTTATTTGCAAAATAAATAATTAAATGAAATAATTTGACCCACCCTGTTTCTCAGCATAAGAGCTCAGTGGAAATGAAAGAGGACTCTGTAGTTCTTATTGCTGAATTGCAACGTTTTTTTGAGTTTGACTGTGAAAGGAAAAAGTGAATGCTTAGATGCTATTTGACCAGCAGCTGATAAATGTACTCTTCAGGATGTAAATAGATTTTTTTTTTTCCAACAGCCAGAAATATGTAAAATGTGAATAGACTTTATTTGCAAATTGATTAGACTCCTACTTGGTCCCATAGGGTGTGGGGAGACACAATTAAACTAATATAGTAATTGGATTTCTCCCCCCCACACCTCATAGCTCACATAAGGCCTATTTCATAGTGATACCTTCTGAAACTACAAAGGCAAGAAAGAAATCATATTAGCTCATTAAGTTGTTGATGATGATTTGAAAGACCAGACAGGCAGCAATAAAAAGTCCCCCAGGTTTACAAGAAATATGCAGTCAGTCGGTTTTTCAGTTCCTTGTGAAAGTAAACATTTTAAAAAATAATTTCCTTTAAAAAAATGTTTTTATCACAAATATAATCTGGAATAAAGGTCAGCTACCGATTAAATCTTCTGGAAAAATTTACACATTTGGTAACTCTCTAGCATGCCTTGTCAAGCAGTCATTGATTGTTAGCATTAGCCAGGGTATATAAACACGTATAAATATTGTATGCAGAAGACTAGCTACACTTAGATTGATGATTAATAGGTCTAGTGTTGGTAATCTATGGATTTTGCATGAAGAAAACAATTAGAAACACATTTCCGAATGTCCCAGACGGACCTTAGATGATACACAGCATAAAATTGAAATCTTGAAGTACCTGCATGCAAGAGTCTAAATTGAATATACAGATACAACCCTAGCATTCCCTGTTGTAGTTATTAGGAAACTATCAAAGTTCTTAGGCTGAAAATGCAATTTATTTTTCTCTTATCTTTCTGCATGATCCCTTGGTGTGGTTTTACCCTGTGTTTTTATTTTTTTATTTTTATTTATTAATTTCATTTTAATGTATTGCCCTGTTAAAAAATTAGAACAAAATCTGTGGCACCTGTCTAGCATTTGTGAGCAGAGATGCAATTATAAACTAGTTATTATGTGGAACTAATGAGAACAGCATCAGTTAGGAAATCAAGGATTAAAGCAGCACCCTCTAAAGGGGTGAAGCTCATCACTGAGTGGTGTTTTCCTCATGTCCCCGCTGGTGTCGTCTGTGGCACTGGCAGCTTTCCCCCAGCTCATCCCAAGGGGAAGACTTGGGAAGCAAAGGTACTTCTTCATCTGGGGGGGGGATGCAGTTTATTGCACATGTGAGTGTGGGGTAGCGGCAGGGCTGGGAGGGATGGAAGACCCTCAGATATGAAGGTACTTTGAAAGGGAAAGTTAAACTTGCCAAGGGCTCACGTGTCTTGGTAAGTAACATGGAGTTAAGTAATGCAGAGTTAAGTAGTGTGGAGCTGATGTTAGCGGACGATTTCCTCTTTCAGAAGCCTTCTTAAACATCTGGTTTTCTAAGGCAGTGAAGATCAGTGGATTACTGTCTGTGAGTATGTCAGTCAGCCATCCTCCCACTCTCAAGCTGTCACCTCTTGCTTAATTTCAGTTGAATTTGTCAGATAGGCAGAGACCACAAAGGCCCACGAGATGCATGGTCTGGGGGTCACATGGAGACTGTGAGACCCTCAGGTTCACTAGCCAGCAAGCAGCCCATGAGGCTCACGTAGGACACGTGCACACTCATCCTGCCATGCTGGCTCCCTGGGAAGACACATGGGGAAGGGTGACAATGGAGGAGAGCTGACAGCAGCATAGTGGGTGCTCAGGCAGTGCTGAATTACTGAAAGAAAGAGAGGTACTTGTGGTGAAGGGAATCAGAGGGTGAGGAGGGTGACAGTGTTGGGAATACACACCTGAAGTAAACAAGGCTTTGTTATTCTCCCATGCATAGAGCTTCCTAACTGTGTAAGAGAATTCTTTGCTATCCTATGTTACTCTGCATTGCTTTTTATTTTGGGAAATAGGTGTTCAGAGTTTTTTATTATTTTAAATTTCTGTTGCATATCCATAATTTTGCAAAAGAAATTATGAATACACCGTAACAGCACATTCAGAGATAGCGTTTGGTATTACAATTTTACCTGAGGGAGAATAATTATTAATGTGTTTTGGTTTTTTTTTTTATATTAGGTAATTAAGTCCTTCTTAACTCCCCCAATGAAGTTTTGGGAAGGAAAACATATTTAATTGTGAGTTTCTCCATTTAGTTAGTTAGAGAATAATGGAGTGCTTGATTAAGCCAGAGTTTTATATTACACCCCAGTTTTGGAATTCTTTTTAAAGTAAGAAGGAAAAATCTCTTCTTCTGTCCTGAAATTTCTCCTGCTGATTCTCAAGCAAGAGAAGACTTTTTCAGTCTTCATACCATTTGGTTGTAAAGACATCATATTTCTGCATTAACCACCACAGCATGCTGTCGATAAGGGGTCTTTCTTCACTTTTTCTTGATATCTTTAAAACAGAGGAACATTTGAACTCAAAAAGTCTCCAAACTTGGATAAAGATCTGAATGCAACCTTAAAGCAAAAGATAATTCATGTCCAGTTCAAAGTCATATCCTTAATCTATTGTACCTACAAATTGAAAGGGTCACCAAGCCACCGGGAGACCTTTCGTAGCTACAGTAGGTGCCACAAGCCCCCAGTGCAAACCGTAGGCAAAAGTCTGATGTTAGATAGAGAGAGGCGTTCAAACTTTCCTCTGAATTTCCTTACTTTTGTGCATCCAAGGTCAGAACCTTAATGTTATCTGAATATATCGTGTTTTGTGATTTAATAAAGCAATGTTAGAGGCTAAAGGTCTGCCTACTGAGTGAGTTATTTTTAAAATGTCCTTCAACTTTACAAGACTCTTGAGGATAGAGTAACTTTTTTATATGAGTAAAGCCATCAGGGACAGTGCTGGTCAGAGGATGATAAAACATATGATAGCAGCTATTCACCCATTTTAATTTTGCTTGTGTTTGCAACTGGTGACTTTCCTGCACACCTGTATGTAAATTAAACCTTGCATGTGTTCAGCAAGTACTCGGAGACAGAGCCTACAGAGCCCTGCCTCCCTCAAACCCTTTGGTCAGCCAAGCCTGGTGGAAATGTCTGTGAAACATGGCAGCTGGGTCCTTCTAGATATTTCAAAATGCAGTGGTGCCTCCTTTCCCTTTCCTCTTTCTTTCCTCTTTCTGCAGCTAGTTATTAAAATCACATCAAGTAACAATTTCCTTTAATTTAATGTAGGATTTCAAACACACCTGATTATTAATACCATCCAGTTAAGCTCTTAAAGACCCAGGGCTATAACAGGGACCTGGAAATCTCTCCTGAGCCAGTGTATCACCATTTGTGAGGTTGTAAGCCCATTTATTCTAGTTCTGTCCTATATTGGGAGCTCACCTTCCAGTTTTAGCAGTCCCCTCATGTAAGAAGACTGACTCCATTCTCTTTATATCCATTTTATATTACACCATTGTACTTTATTGCACTATTTATTGCAAGTCTCACCTATTCCTTTTGGTCTTGCTGCAGTGGCAACCTCTTATGGTTGCTGCTACCCGTGCCATCCTCAGTTATGACTGCACTGATCTCTTGGTTCATTGCTTTGTCCTTCTCAGAGAGCTCCCGTTCAGGGTTCCCTGTTGAACAAAACACAATCCAAGCCGGTGCGTGCCAATCTGTGCTCTTTGTGCCATCCTGCAATTTAGTACTGCTAAACAGAGATGAGAATCTGAATCTGTACTTCCCATTTAATACGTGCTTCAGTATTTTGATGTGATTTTCCATGCACTTGAGGATAACAGGAGTGGTAGGGGGAAGGGGCAACGGTGCTAGCTTTCAACTTTTGCTGCACTGAAAACTGCTCAAACTTCTTCCCATTAAACTGTGGCCTATGATCAGAGATTGCTTTCCCAGACATAACAAGTGGGAGTTTTCCTGTTTAATTTTAGCCACCTAAAAATGCAGCATCTCATCAAAGGTAAATGTTTAGACTCTGTCTGTAGTCAATAGAGATAAAATGAAGATCAATTGTTCCAGAGAGCAATTAATTCTACTATCTTAGATAATTTTCCTAGAATGACACAAAAATGATGAATCCTCTCAAAGTAACTAATTTTCTCCACTTACTGGAGAGGGAACCTAAATAACTAGCTTAGACCAGCTAAAACAGCTGGATAGCTAAAATTAAATTATATGATTCCCACTGCTGGGTCTAGTGAAAATAGGGTTTGACAATCAACTCTTTTATTTGTAGAATCTTTTAAAGGAGATGAAATGGAAATAAGAATTATTGTCTAGGACACTTGTTTTCCTATTTTACAAGCATCCACATATCTGTGTCTGCTTTGCTTCAGGACATCAGTTTATTCCCCTGCTGCCATGAAGGACTCAGTTGGCTGACTTTACAAAACCCCTTTCTCCATGTCTCTCTTTTCTGCAGGTCAGCATCTCCATTATTTCAGTTGTATTTTTTGATCAGAATATGATGATAATATTGGTAATTTTTTTTCTGTATGTAGCTTCAGCTTTGCAAGATGATCTGGCAGTTCACACTCCTTTTGAAACTGAACCGAAAGAAAAAGAAATGGCCAGTGACTTGTGGGCACTGCAGGTTTAAACTCAGCTCCTTAGATTTTTGCCAAAGGCGAAGTCTCTGTGCTTTTAACTATTAAATATTTTTCAAGTTTGCATGACTTCTATAACTCACATATTGCAGATGGAAAAAATCATCTTCTTATTTTGGGGAAGCAGGCAGTTTGCTGAGACCATTTTGACAAAGACATTAAATTGTTTACAGTTATTTCAGCTCATCTGAGCTTTATGTAATGACTTAACATTTTACACATGTGGACAAGGTCCCAGTCAGAGTGTAGGTCTGCTATTCAGCCTGTGCGATGTAAATCAGTGGTCTCTGGGTTTGACCTCAATGTTTCAGGAGGACTGTGACACTTCCTTGCTTGAAAGCATTTGTGGGAAACTTATTTATATGTTCCTGGGCTTATGGGACTTGAGATTTACTATTTTATGAGAGTATTGTGTGGAGTTCTTTGTACTAAGTTTCTTTGAGTCATTCATGCTGTTCTGTTTCTGTCATTTTTACATTCTCTGTAGAGGCTTTAGCATCAAACACTTTGGACATTCCCTAGCATCAACCTGAAATAAATAAATGCCTTTGATATATTATCTTTTTTCTTTATTAATTTCTTCTCATTATTTTTTTAAATTAAGAGTTAATCCCAAGCTCCTAGTAATCAGTTTCTTTGGGTGTTTTCTCCCATCTGGTCTCTTATCATGAGCTGTTACCATGATTGCCAACTGCAATTGCAAGATGAGTTCTTTAACCTTAAATCTGTCACAAACTTTTCTGGATTTTCACCTTTTGTCTGTTTAAAATTTCTCTCTGAACTATTTAACTTTTATGAGTAGTAACATCCTTCTCAAATTAGCCTCATTTGCCTGAGTTAACTGAAAACTATTACAAATTTTTTTTAGAACCAGCTATTACCATAATTTTATTTCTGGCTGTCATCTTTTTGACTGATGCACTCTGCTTGCATGTAGAGAAGGAGAAGTGAATTAATACATTCCTATAGCTCAGGAAGATATTTAATTGCTTTTTTTGCAAGCGCAGGCCAAAATTTTCCCTGCTTTGCTTAGAGTGGCCTTACGACACATGGGCCCTCACTGAGAGTCATACTGAAGCATAGTCTCCCCACAGCCTTGTAGCCTTTTCCCTGACAACTGAATGGAATTTTTCACAGTTCAAGAAGAGGTAACTCCTCGCTGGTCAGCTTCACTGTTGCATGCATGACAAACACATTACTTTTTCTCCTTTAGATAGATAGGGAATTGTCATGTTGCCAGCAAGTTTTGCAAAACAGGCAGAAGTCCACAAACCATCTCAAACCTGCTACCTGAAATCCAAATGTGAAACTAAGCACCTAGCTTCAACCATCAGCTACACTTCATGTATATGTATTTCTTCTTTTACCACCTTGAGAGACCTGTTTCTACCTGTCCTTTCTTTTTCAAAAAAGCTTCTTGGCCATCCAGAATCTAATCAGTGCAATTAGCCTCTGCCTCACTATGCTAATTGCTAACATTGCCCAGCTGATTTCCTCAAAAATACCTGAGGAACCTGCACAGGGAAAAAATAAAATAAAAATTAAAGACCACAGTGACAATGAGATAGAAAAAATGGGACTGCTGAAAGTCAGGACAGGATGTTTGTCACCACCTGATTATCCATGTGTCTGTGTGCAACATATTATTCCCTTCTACAGGCAATGGAGAAATCTAGCACAGAGCAAGCAGAGAACTGAGAGCTTTATCTGTGTTGGGATGGGTTCAAAATCCTGGTGAAGGATTTAGCATTACTTTAAGTGATATAACAGCACAGAGTTTTCTCCCTAAAATGACTTCTTTGCAATGGCATATGTTTTATTAACATATCTCCTTTCCATGATATAAATAAGTGTGAAATGTGTGGTGAAACATCACATATATCTGAGAGATAAAATGTAAGATATTATTTCCATTTAGTGCTCTATGAAACTGAACTTTTACACTTTGAGGACCTTAAGCATGCAAGCTGCAGTCAGGGACAAGATTTACCATTACACTGATCACTGCACAATTGTTTTAATTTTCCTTGAAAGTAATAATTACAGTGAAGACAGGCAGCCAAAACCTTTCAAGACCAATTAGGTTGAGTCAAGGTGAAAAAATCCAAGGGGACAAATTCAGCTGGAGAAGTACTATCCACCAAAACCAAAATACCATACAAATTGTCTCAGGAAAGCACAATTGTTATGTATTCATTGGCTCAGTTCATATGCATCCTGTTCCAGAAATTCTTCAGTAGCATTTATGTTTGAAACACTCGTATTGCTTTTTATTTGTTTCCTCCACATCTTTATTTTCCATGGAATTGGCAGTATTTTTTTTGTCAAGGTTCATGCAAAATACCTTAGCATCTGCTGGGAGAAAAATTACCTCAAGGATCACCAATTCTTTCAAGAGTAGACATAGGTTTTCTATTTTCTATAGCTGCTTTATTATCTTTGTTGCTGATAACATT
>NW_010110596.1:0-758 GCF_000699245.1 Pterocles gutturalis
TAAGCTTCTGAAAACAAGATTGTACAGAGCTAAAGATATCTGGAGTTTAAAAGAATCACTTGACAAAGGGCAAAAAACCCCATGAATGATTGCTAGAAGGATTTCCCTGGGTTTTCAATACCTTTAGGTCATTATAGAAGTGGAATTTTCTGTTATTTCCTACACCAATTTGCAATTGCCAGGCAGCAGCCTGGGCCAGCCAGCTGTCTGTAGGGACAAGGCAGCCAAGTCAGTGGGTCCAATCAGTCAGGTGGGCAGCCCGGCAAGCCAGGCAAAGGCTGCAGTGCAGCTCAGGCCAGGATTGAGAGCAAGGGTGAGCTTAAATGCTGTCTCTAAGTGAAGGCAGGAGGCCCCTGATGTGGTATCTTGCAGCTCTTTCCGCACAGCTCATTTCGCAGCAGGCAGATCCAAGTTTGCACAGCTGCACGATATCAGAGCTGGCCTGGATATTGGAAGCTGACAATCATGTTCAAAAAGAGTATTTATCAACAGAGCGATTTTTTTAATACAGTGGCACTGACTGTACCTGGATGTCAAGGTTGAGTAGTTTATCTGGAAAAGATTTTGTAGGTTCTGATACCCATAAGCAAATCAAACTGGTTCCAGGCATAATGCCAGTAAAGTCATAGCCAGGATAAGAATGAATCAGCTGAACATGCTTATTGGAGATGCATTGTGAAGTACTTCTCACTCACCACTTATTCCAGATTAAGACCAAAACAATAATAATTTTGCTCATCTTCTGGGTTTTTTTGCCC
>NW_010110597.1:0-3948 GCF_000699245.1 Pterocles gutturalis
TGGCTCGATGTCCAAGTGGAGACCAGTGAGATGAGTGGTGTTCCACAGGGGTCGGTGTTGGACCAGTGATGTTTAATGTCTTTGTTGGTGACATGGACAGTGGGATTGAGTGGACCCTCAGCAAGTCTGATGATGACACCAAGCTGTGTGGTGTGGTCAACACGCTGGAGGGAAGAGATGTCATCCAGAGGGACCTGGACAGGGTAGAGCGGTGGGACCTCTCATGAAGTGTGAATCTCATGAAGTTCAAAAAGAGCAACTACAAGGTTCTGCACATGGGTCAGAGCAATCCCAAGCACAAACACAGGCTGAGTGGAGAATGGATTGAGAGCAGCCCTGAAGAGAAGGACTTGGGAGTATTGGTTGCTGAGAAGCTTAAGATGACCTGGCAGTGTGCAATTGCAGCCCAGAAAGCCAACAGTATCCTGGGCTGCATCAAAAAAAGGGGGACCAGCAGGTCGAAGGAGGTGATTCCCTCCTTCTATTCCACTCTCATGAGTGGATATTAGTTTTTTTAATTTCCACACACTCCACCCGGAGTACTGCATCCAGCTCTGGGGCCCCCAGCATAAGAAGGACATGGACCTGTTGGAGAGAGTCCAGAGGAGGGCAACAAAGATGATCAGAGGGCTGGAGCACCTCCGGTGTGAGGACAGGCTGAGAGAGTTGGGGTTGTTCAGCCTGGAGAAGAGAAGACTCTGGGGAGACCTTATAGCAGCCTTCCAGTATCTGAAGGGGCCTACAGGAGATGTAGACCTTCTACAAGGGCATGTAGTGAGAGGACAAGGAATAATGGCTTTAAACTGAAAGAGGGTGGATTTAGATTAGAAATAAGGAAGAAATTCTTTAATGTGAGGGTGGCGAGGCACTGGAACAGGTTGCCCAGAGAAGCTGTGGATGCCCCATCCCTGGAGGGGTCCAAGGCCAGGCTGGATGAGGCTTTGAGCAACCTGGGCTAGTGGGAGGTGTCCCTGCCCATAGCAGGGGGGCTGGAACTCTACGATCTTTAAGGTTCCTTCCAACCCAAACCGTTCTATGATTCTGTATATAAAAATAGGTTTTCAGTAAATTTAGCATTGTTTTTCTCCTCATTTACAGTGAAGGAGATATAATGTAATTCACGTTAAGGTGTGTTATTTCAAGATCAGTATATGGTACCTAATATAAATAACATTAAGAATTTGTAGAATCTGACATCAGATAACCATATACTGCACTATGTACTACTGTGTAGTACAATAAAGAAAATTATGTTTCATATTTTCAATTGTACTTCTTGGGGGGATGGTAGTAAACATATTTTACATGCTTTCTTCCTCAAAGATTTTAATCTGTGTGTGGACATGAAATGACATAGTATGTGTATGAGTACACACATAATTTGTGTACCTAAAACATCAGATGTTTAACTGTTCACTTCTAAGAAAAAGGAGAACGGAGGGAAAGAATGGGCTGAAGATGAGTGATGTGTGCAGAAAAAGATACCATTGACATTTTCCTGTACATGCTACAACTTTTAAAGCATAACCTGCTCAAAAACAGATTAGAATATCTCCTGAATACTGCTGACTTTCTCATTTTACAATTCTTGTACTAGCTGCGTGGCACTATGCTGGTCAAAGGCAGTCAGAAGTTGTTCACACTAAATCATTCCTTTTTGTTATAAAAAAAATTTTTGTGCATTATTATCTGACATTTAACGTATTTACACTTTAAGCTGTTTTGATATGATATTAAAACCATAGCTTCTTTTAGTGAATAACCATTTAAAACTGAGCAGATATCAAAGAAAGTACAGACTGACATTTTAAAAAGACATTGAACAGATCTATATTGCAGCCAAAAAACTGCAATCATGAAGCAGCATAAACATAAAGGATTTAGTTTTAAGTCTGGTCAAAATAATGTACTCTTGACAGGTTAAGCACACAAATATCTCAAATTCATTATAAGGAGTGATTCTGTGTTTCTGGTTCTGTGTTAGTCTGTATGTCAGTATATGCATTCTCTTGATTATTGCCATCCAAGCTGATGCAATAACTCCGATACCCGTGGAATGATTCTGGTCCTATGGTCCCAATCCGGCATGCTGTTTAAGCCTGGGTCATCAATGAATCTACTGTTAAACTGGACACCAGGAACATATTTATGTTACATGATGAACTGATAGTAATGTGATGGCATTTGAATTCATGATTTTGATATATGCAAAGTCATTTTTGTAATTTAAAAGACAAACATTTTGCTCTGCTTCCACACAGTTATGTAAACGTGGAACAGAGAAGACAACCACTGGAAATTGCATCATTAGGATAACATGCAGCATTGGGAATCATAACCATAGCCTGTGAAATTTAGATCTGTATTGTATTCTCCATTGCTTGGAATAATAGCATGGATTGCATGAAGTTATCCCCAGCACATGCACTTGAATGCATATGCATATCACATTTAGTTAACTAGCTGTGCAAGAAATCTCTCTTACTCAACATTATCAGAGAAGATGATGATGATAACATTGAAAAATCATCACAAATACACCATGCTTTCAGCTAAAAACCTATTCAGTCATAATCTAGCAGCTATTCAATACAACAGTTTTTTGTGAAATTGCTTTGCTTGGAGCTGTTAATCTAGCATATTACCTTCCATTTCAACAATCCTGATATACATTTGTATTATTCTCATTAAGGTCTGGACACCCTGCATATGTGTGTCTTCACAAAGGATCTGATATTAAAATTAAGTGGGAAGTAGTATAAATATTGTCCTTACAATCTTTAAAACATTTAGAATTTTAACTGATAAAAGCCAAAACATTATTTTTAATATTTTATCCTTGTTTGTGGGCATTTCAATTTTATGTTAAATTCAATTCATATCAGGTATATTCCTTTAACCAAATGTCAGAAAATTGAATGCTAGCCTCTACTGTTTCTGTTTTAAAAGAATTCAACCACCTTAGCTCATAGGAGAGGATGGTAAACTGAGTTGTGCTCTCAGTAAGCAGAACAGGGCTGAATTAAATACAGTAAAAAAATAGTATAAGGTAAACCTGCCCCACATATAACCCCTCATAAATTGGAAGTTAAATATAAGTTTGTATACACTTTATGCTTTCCTTGCACTGAAAAGGAGTGCAAAACCAGCTAGTCCTCATTTAATGACTTGATGTTCTCTTGATCTGTTTACCTGGTATACACAGAAGAACTGTTTATGCTGGATGAGATTCTGAGTACAACAGACAAAACACCATGGAATGGAAGCATAGACATCTAAGGGAGGATCAACAAAAAGATATCAAGAAACTGTTATATTTCATCTTAGATTTTGCCACACATAAATGATGCAAGTCCATAGCTACTATGCTACCAACATTTCAATGCATTTTTTCTGATAACTGGGATGCTTCAAAGAAATGAGAGTCTTAAACACATCTTCTTTATCCACTCTGCATTGAGCTTCTTGACTAGGTTCAAATTCTGAAAACATCATTCATAAAAATAACTATTTTTAAGGAACATGGATTCTGGAAGTCAACCATACAGAAATTTTTTGTCTTTTGCCTTTTCCAAAAGTTTTGATTGAATACTGACCAGATTTTGTCAGTGAGGACATAAAGACATTGATTGACATCACAGATAGGCACGTGAAGGTATTTGCTTCCCTCTAGTGACTGGTCCAGGAAGAGATTAACTTAATCTGCTCTGGGTGCTCAACTATGGCACAGAGATTCAGCAAAGGATTAATTACGTGTTAAGATACCTGTGAGGTCACTGAGATGCTGATACATCCCTACAGGTGTACACTTGTGACAGCACTTGATAAAAGTGCTTATGAAGAAATTTTACTCGGAAGAAATTTTTCACTGTGAGGGGGGTGAGGCAGTGGCCCAGGTTGCCCAGAGAAGCTGTGGATGCCCCATCCCTGGAGGGGTTCAAGGCCAGG
>NW_010110597.1:4044-9052 GCF_000699245.1 Pterocles gutturalis
ATTCTATGATTCTATGATTCTATGATTCTATGATTCTATGACTCTATGAAATATGGCAGATTTAAACTGGACATGTGTCTGACTTTTTGATGGAGTTTTACAGGCAGCAAAGTGTCAGGTAGAGATAGAATTTCAGCATTGACAATCCAAGAACAAATGGGGGACACCCTCTAAGATGTATTTCAAAAGACTATTCCAAACATTTATTTTAAGGTTATTTTTCAATACAAACACCTTTCTTGTAGAAAGACAGACCAGACTTTGATGAATTACATGATGCTTGATTTATCAGAGAGAAGAATTATTAATTCAGGAGACTTCAATCAGATTTAGATCCGTGCATTTGGAAGTGAAGACAAGCAATTCTATACTTTGCAAAGGCTCAAAAATGTCTTCTCATAATAGCAATAAAAGTAGGTGTATTTATACTTGTTGCAGTTCTTTCTTTTTGTACTGACTGCAAATAAGTTTAAAAGAAACAAATATATGTCTGCACAAAGCTACACAACATGATTTATTTATAAACAATTTATGCACATGACCTATGCCCCTATTGCTGAAGGAATAGGAGACAATGGCATAAGGGTGCTTCCCACAGCTCCTTCTCACATGGATAAGCAATAATCCCCGGATTTCTCATTTTCTTGGGTGATGCAAGTAGTTTTTGGTGTTTTTTTTTTTTTTTTTTTTTTTTTTTTAAGGATGGCATGATACAAGGACCTTTAGTGCTGCTGCCACTACTTCTGTTTTGAATCATATCAGATCAAGATATGATCTTGATCTGAACTAAACAGAACTAAACAGAACTAAATTTTCCAGGACTGAGCTCATCAGAATGAATAAGAAAAAAAGCAGAAATACAATTATAAAAGTATTTAACCTTTCGAGTTCTGCATCATGGCAAGGAAATGATACTGGCTTTGAGAACAGCTAGAGAGCATTCTCAGTCAGGACTCAGGAATTTGGAACTCTAACTCTACTGGGGTTTGATGAGTGACCTTGGACAAACAGCTTTGCTTTCATTGTGCCCTAGTTCCCCCTTTCTGTAAACCAGAGAGGACGATACCAACCTCTGTGTTAAATTGCTTTGAAATCTACAGGGGTAACACACTTGAAGAGTTACACGATATAAATCAGAAAGGTTGATAAGTGCTGTACTGTACTTTTGGAAGCTGGACTGGATTTGGTGAACACTGTTTTCCCCTACAAGAGTCAGTCTGAATCCAGTACCATGCTGGATTCACAGCTCTCATCTGCTGCATTTCTTGGTGAGGTATTACTAGGGAAAACAACAATCACATTTTGACTTGTCAATATCTACGAATTTTTCTGGAAACATAGATACAAAATCAAATAATGACCAATTTGTTTTCCATTCTAAAGTTTATTCAAACTGCTTAATTATCTTCTGCCCTCATTATGCACGAAAAAAATCTGTCAAAAGTCCAATTAAAATCTTTAAATTTGATTATGAAGATACAACCACTTCTTCTTTTTATTCACATTTCAGAATTATAATTGCCTGATACTACAAGAAAGCACTATTTTTAGTTTCTGAAAATCTACATTTATGTAACAGCAATAAATAGCAACTCAAGTCTCCACAAATGGAGTTGATTAATCACCCAGTAAAAATTAAAAAGAAAGTGAGCTTATTATCAAGAATAAATTTGATTTCCTTTTTTTGCTACAAAACTTAGCAGGCCATGCAAGCTCTGTTCACGGCCGTGTAGGTGTTAGTTGAAGAGCAGTGTTTTAAAAAAGAACTAAATTATAAATTCCTCCCATACATATTGATTCATTCTGTGTATGACTTAAGTAAGGAAAATTTTGGTCTGACTCTTTTTCAGCATAAAGACACTCCATTTTGTATTGTACAATACTTATATATTTCAGAACTAGGTATTCCTGTATGATAGTAAAATCTTAGCAGTTTGTAAATTTTAAAAAAATTAAATTTAGGTCTTGTATGGATTGAGCAGTGGTTTGCCACTTGATCTGATATGATTCAAATCAGTCAAAGCCTTTTGGTTATCTGCAAGGGAGTTTGGATCAGATTTTTCATTCCACACTCTTTTAATGAAAAAGAATAAGATTCTGTAAAGTCTTTCAGTTCTCTATGCAAGATTACCAGGAAGAAAAGATTATATAGTGTGCTACTTCATAAGTTCCATCATAGAAAGTCCTTCGTAAAAGTAGGCACTGCAGGGGGCATTTATCTTTTGAATAAGTTTATTAACCTTAACTTTTCCATTACATTCACAAACATAAGCACAGAAGCTAACACAGAAAGCAAATTTTCTGCCTTGAAAAATACAAAAGAAGTGAAGTGTGACTGAAAAGCTGGACGAACAAGTCTGACTGAAGCCAATGGAATAAGCAAAGCTTCAGCTGGAATATATTGCCAAACTATACTTACATGATTTATTCTCATTCAATTTTTATTCTGCTTATAAAAAAATCTATTTCCTTCATATTTTCCTGGTGACAAAAATAATATGACTTTAAAGTAATATAAAGTAAGGAGCTGCTACTATCCATATTTCCAGAAGCAAATTCTGATTTAGGATATTCTAAATATTTGATGATTAATTTGAGACATTTTGAGGTGAGTTATAAAAGAGTCTTCTTGAATATATTTTCAAAGGCTTGCAAGGTTAGGCCAAACAAAGAATAACTCTAATGGTCCATCATAGTAGTTAAAAAAAAAAAAAAAAAAAAGTGGAGAGGGACAAAGCATATCTGTGTTCCCTGTCAATTTTATCAAAAGGCAACAGAATGAAAAAGTTGTTTTGCTGGTATGCATGCAAGCTTATATCCTAAAGCTGAGTCACATTCTGCCCTATAGGCAAATCTGTGATAAAATCACAATTAACTGGTAGACTCTTCTTTCCACAATTGTATCCAAGGACAATGGGAGAAAAACAATTAAAAGCTCTAGGAGATAATTAAAAGAAGTAATTGTAAATGGTTTTAACCCTCTTTTTAATGGAGGATGGTATAATATGTCTTAAATCCTGACATATAAATGTATACAATTTCTAATTTCTCATATATAGGTTTTCAGAGTTTCACATAGCTTCAGAGTAGGAAATATAAAGTACTGTCAACGTAAATTTATATGGCAGTGGAAAAAAAAAATAGAGCAGACCTACCACTTGCCCTAAACTAAAACTGAGCTAGATCTAAAACCTTGCAGTATTAAAAATTTCAGCTAATTGCATGATACTTCTGCCAACTGTATGTTCAGTAGTCACAAACTGCTATGAGCACACATACAGACCAACAAAAGGCTGTCAAACTGTTCTAACATAGTTCTGCAGCAACTGGTAGAAAAGAGCCCCAGAATGCTACAGCTCAGTGCTGGGAGAGGTCACGTTGCACCGCGTACAGCTGTGGAGCACACCAGTAACTGCCACTGTCCCGCGGAGAGTACATGTGCCCACATTATAGCCAACACATTTCTAAAAGAACAAACACCAGCTTCACTTTTCTTGCTAATCAGCCAGTGGCTATTGAAACTCCCATGTGAGATGTCACCTCCTTCCAGTGACCCACTGTGTCCACCCCATCGCCCACACCCTCCCTGTGATGGCGTTAGCCAAGGGTTGTATGTGAGGGTGGTACTCGCGATGCTCACTACTGTGCCACCTAGCTGCCAGCCCCTTACTGTGTTTTGAATTCTGCACCCTGGTTCAAGAGTCCAGAGTCTGGGTCCACTAAGCTGAGTGACTAAATTTGTCAGGCCAAGCTTTCATGGGTTGTTGAGCTCCATACAGACTGTCTGTTATGGCACCTATCACAGATATAAACATCAGAAAAGGCAACAAAGTTCAAGAGAACTGTTCAAGAGAACTGTTCAGACAGCCTACAAAACTGTCACAGTAAATAGCATTTTTAAAACGGAAATTTATGCATACATATAAGGAATCTTTGATCCCTCGGGTTTACACAGCCTTGCCCAGACATCCATAAAGCAAAACAGCACCAGGGAAAAAACACTGTGATATGGCTAAGATTTTGGAGTGGCATAGTGACAAACACATGCAAAGAGTGGTAAAATTAAATATAGAGGTGCTGGGAATCACCTTCCCAACCCATGAGTATTTTCCTAAATAATATGGCAGAGTTCCAGCAGGACGCGTTGTGAGTAACAGGCATACTCCAGAGGAGCTGACAGCTTAGTGGGCATGGGCTGCTCCTGTAGGACTGAAAGGTGTGTTCCAAACTCCTCAAGTAACTTTTGTAAAGAAAAAACAGAACGGCTGGTCCCTGAGGTCCCCAAGAAAATTCACTAACCATTAGATTACTTGCTGGTTTCCAGAAAGGTAGGAGGGACAGGAGAAAAACTTTCAGAAGTTTGGTTTCATCTTAAAAGCTCTAAAATTAATTCTGTGGGGTGGGAAAGTCAGCCCTAGCACCTGACCAGCTTATTTTCTTCTTTTTGTGGTCTGAGACACTGGAATTAATGTACCACAAAAGTTTCTGACAGCAAGGATAGTTTGTTCATGCCAGGCAATGCAAAGCAGAAAAGATAAAACTCTTTAAGTTTATTTGGTTTAAGGAACTATGTTGTTTATCCTCAGAACATCAGTTACAAATATTCTACACATTTTCCCATGCACTGAAAGAAGCATTCAGTATCTTAAAGACTTTAGTGAAGGCAACATTTAGAATACATTTTCTGCAATGGTTGGATGAAAATATCAGTCAGATTTCTGATACCAGCTTTCTGTAGGGAAGTTGGAAATATCAAAGGAAGCACCAGAACTCATAAACAGCCTTGCTTCAATCAACACAGACAGATGTGTTCTATATTTTGGGAGAAGCAACTGAAATAAAAAGCTGAACTATTGGATTTGAGTTTGCCCTTTATAATACATAATATTTTATTCTTCAGTTGCACTGTCTCAATATTGCACACACACTTGACTAGCTGCCTACAGAGAGGGCAGAATCCTGCCAGCTTAGAACCATAGGATCACAGAATCATTAGGGTTGGAAAAGA
>NW_010110598.1:0-242 GCF_000699245.1 Pterocles gutturalis
ACTTTGTCTCCTGAAACTTTTGACAGTTTCATAACAGCATCATTGTCTCTGGGGCGGCTGGCATGCGGACAATTGTCTCGGCAACAGTTGGCGTGGGGACCGTTGTCTCGGCGACGGTTGGTATGGCGACAGTTGGTGTGGAGAGTGTTGTCTTGGTGATGGTTGGTCTGAGGAGCATTGTCTCGGTGATGGTTGGCATGGGGACGAGGAGCATTGTCTCGGTGATGGTTGGCATGGGGACG
>NW_010110599.1:0-636 GCF_000699245.1 Pterocles gutturalis
GCCCGGGGTCTCTATGCTCTGCCCTTGAAGGAACAGAAACAGAAAGGGGAAAGAGGTAAAAGGGAAAGTAGTGAAAGAGCTGAGTGCCCTTCATTTTCATCTCAAGTTTTGCGGTTCTCCACAGCGCGTGGCCAGCTTGGTGCTGGGCATGGAAGCGCCTTCCTCTCCTGAGCAGCCACGCGCCTCCCCCAGCGCTCTGTGCAGAACAGCATCGTCTGGGTCCTCACTACGGGCTCCTCCGCAGCTCCTGGGCCTCACCTGTCACGGTCCCTGCAGAGCCGGTGGCAGTTTATCCCCTTTGCAGACCTGGCTGGCGCTCGAAGGGAAGGGGTTTGCCAACCCCACACAGCGCGTGCCGTAGCGACACGGGTCGAGGTGGCCGCGGACAGAGCCCTGGTGCTGGGAGCAGGGGTGCTGGTGTCGGCGGCAAGGTCAGGGGACTGAGCTGGCTGAAAACAGCTGTTTAATCTCCCTCCCTTTATTGGATTAGATATAATCTAGATCTCTTCTCTAGTTTTGCTCATTGTGCAATCTAAGGCAAGAATAAGCATTAGTGCAGAAGCAGTATTTCTTTTTCCGGTGGTGGCTCTAGCTCGACATTCGGGGGTTTTGTGTGTGTCGGGAATCCAGAGGAGC
>NW_010110599.1:882-1106 GCF_000699245.1 Pterocles gutturalis
ATAGCTGACCCTCACCCCAGGCTGTGGGACTGCAACAGCGGGGGTCTGCCCAGGCTGCGGGCTGGGGAAACGCCAGCTGATGTGTTTCCTCCTCTTTGCAGCCGGCAGCGGCCCCTCCAGCACCGTCTCCAGTGCAGGCCCTTCCTCCCCGACCTCTGTGGACAACGGCGCTCGTTTCGGCTTCGCTGAGAAGCTGTCCGTCAGTCCCCCAAAGAGTGAGGAGC
>NW_010110600.1:0-45486 GCF_000699245.1 Pterocles gutturalis
CCACAACTCTCTGGCTTCTGTTCTCCAGAATATCTGTATTCAAATTCCTGTGGCCAAGACATTTCTAGATGACAATTTTTAACATTAGTACAATATTACGCATCTTTCCTACCTCCATAAATTGCAATCCTTAGATGATCAACATGTGTAAAGGTGCTTTGAATCACTCAAGTAGAATTCACTATATTCTATTACATTCTCTTAGTACTTTGTTGTGAATTTTTATTGCTACAACCATTTCTTCATCTCTGATTCCAAGTATGGTAACTGAAAATGGCATATTTCTCCACTAAGTCACTTCTGTCACTCATGAGGTCTCTTGGATCTGTGTATTTAAATAGTTTGAATAGGGAAAAACAGTAATGTTTTGACATTTTGTTTTTTTGAATGTGCTTTGGTATTAACCAGTAGCAGAAAGCTTCCTGTGTTGGGCAATAAAGCAAAGCATTTTTTTCCATAAGTGGAATGTCATGTATTCTCAAACTGAGTTGTCCCTGTTTCTAATAGTTTTCCCATGTGTTTATTTAAAGGGTCTTACTGAATCACAGCTTCAGTATTTTGATTCCAATTTATTTTGAGCCTTTTATTAGATTTGGGTTAGCTGCAAACTTGAATCATTGTTATTATTTATTAGCATGCTGCTCCAGTGGAATAGAGTATTAAATATTTAAATTGTTTACATAACATTTACCAAAATAGTCATCACAATTTAGTTAACAGAGAAGCTATCTTGTCATATTTTGCTTATGAAAACACGGAATAAATCTCTCAGAAGCCAAAATCTGACATTTATTATCATTCTTTGTTTATATTCTGTAATTAAACACTCACATGTCTTCTCCATAGATGTATGGAATGGTTGCATTAAACTCTGTACTCACATTTTGCACAGATACAGTTTAAGATGTATAATTTAAACAATGTACACTTTGGGTAGGGTTTCCTTGCTCACCGTGTAAACAACATTACACAACGTGCTCAGGATTTATGTCCCAGACTTTCACGTTTTACAGTGCAGACATTTTTTTCAAAATGCTATTGGCTCTGTTTGTTTTCCAGTAAATCCTTAGAAATCCTCAGCTCAAACCAGAAAAGCTTTACTATTTTTTTCATACACTTAGGAGTTATTCTGCAATAAAGTTTCTAGTCACATTTATCCCTTGTTGACCACTACAATATTGCCCCAATTCCAGAACAGATCTGGGTGGGTTATCTCCTAGCTGGGAAGCAGTGTGGACACACATTTTGCAGGCTGCTCCCTTGACTGTTTATATTGACATTTTTCACAGTTTCATCAGAGCTTTGGATAAAAATGGAGAAAATGTCCACAAAAGACACAAACAGTTACACATCTGTGACAAAACTTGGAGGGATCCCTGAAAAACTACTATATCTATAGGTTTTTTCAACATTAATAAAGTTAAAATAAATTGGAAATGAGAGAGAAATTGAAAGACAGTAAGCGTGACAGGTGTACTCGCAGAGAACAGCACAGACACACTGTAGATCTGTGTCCTGCTTGGGGGAATGACGTGTCGCAGATGTATTCTAGATTTCAAGTTATCTTCAAAGCTCACCTCTCCTTTTCAGTTTATTTGAAATCTTTTTTACTAAGATAACTTTTCCCTTTGTTTAAGAGACAAGTATTCACTTCTTCAGGAAGAGCTTGAGTTAACATCAGAGGGCTAATCTTCTCCCCAGTTCTTTAGACAAAAAAAGAGAGAGAGGAAGAGGCAGAAAGACAGACAGACAGATTCCCCTCCGGAGAATGGCTCAAGAGAAGTGCTGAATTTAGACTGGTCTATGTCTTTAAAATTAGCCATTGTGAATAAGCCTTGGTTATCCACCCCGACTAGTTCTGAGATGATAACTCTGATGATCTTTAAAGGTCTCTCTAGACAATCTTCAAAGGCCCCTTCCAACCCAACCCATTCAATGATTCTACTAAAAAATAAAAACACCCTAAAAAAAGGAACCAAATACTATCCCCAAGAGGCATATTCAGCTGTGTACTTCATGTAAGTGCAGATGTAGGAAATAAACATGCACAATGCAATAATTTCTTACAAAACAAGAATTCAGCTTCTACTGTGATGCTGCTTTTAAAGAAATCAAGACAGATTGTCCTTTGCAGGGTTCATCAGCTGTGAAGCATTCGGTCATATTGATCTACTGCATTCACTAAACATATATAGATCTTCTGTAGTCCCCATGGATTCATGGAGCTAAAAACTGACCTCACTGTTTGATAAACTTAATGTGAATCCAGATTGAGAGTTACTTCAGTACCGGTCAACACTTTTATTCTGCAGCAGGCAGAATATAGAAAGTAATCAGGCTTCTAGCCTAATTAAATAATCCAAGTGCTTCTAGCATGTGTCAATCCCTGAAATAAGTCAACCTGTCACCACCCCACGCAAGGAGTTTCTGCCTGAAACAAAGATTCTGCCTGAAGATAAGACACGGGCTGGAACCAGGGATTGGTGATGTTCTCTATGTCTCTGTGTTTGTGTGTCTCTGTCTCTTTATCATCTTTCTGCCCCTCTTTCTTACTTTTCAATTCTTTCCTACTCTGTCTTCTGTCTAATTTTTGCCTCAAATAATGACTGAGTGTTATTTGGTGCTTGCTCAATGGATAAGTGATATCTGGTGATAACTGATCAGTGTGATTTGGTGCTTGACTCTGGGAAGTTGATTCATGATGTTTTTGCAGTTGCTGAGGCAAATAAAACTGTGTTGTGTTGTTTCTTGAGTCATTGCCTGACTCCACCTAGCCGGTGCTCCTTGTCGGGGGAATCACAAAAAAACCTCTCGCGACCATCCCCTGTAGTGGGGCAAGACAATAGCTCAGAAGCCTGATGCACTAAGGTGAGGTTGTAACTTTGCCGAAGTGATCATCACAACGAGGTGTTTCATGAGAGAAGTCAGTTGCAAAGAGGCATTTGCTGGAAGCCACGGCAGGCAATGATCAGCTAGCAGAGAGGAATGTAAAACTGTAAGTAAGGATAGAGCCTTGCAACAGAGGAGTGCTGTCACAGTCAACAGGGCTTCATGGAGTTCTTGCGACACACAACAGGGACAAAGGGCATGGCCAGAAACAAAGAACAAAAAGAAATCAGCTCGAAAAGAGAAAGAAAAAAGTCCATAAGAAATCACTTGGACAAACCCAGCATAGACCCTGTCATCAGGGAAGAAAATCTTTAAAATAATCTTAGCATGTTTTCCTTTTTTTAAGGAAGATTTCATTAAACAAAAAAAGTCATCTATTTCACACCGTGCTTCATAGAAAGGCTGTGCTCAGGTCAGCCCTTCTTCTCTTGCATGCAGCTGTTTGATAATCATCTCCTACGAATGCTTCACAGCACACAGGATTCCCAAAAATTATGTTTCAGATCCAATAAAGAAAGCCGCTTGCTGTTCCTGAAATGTCATTCCAAAGCAGCTCCAGCTCAGTAGTTCATAAGGCATCAAAAGCTGCTCAGTTGTGAACAATCACTGGGGCTTGCGATCTGTGCAAGCTGGGCTGATATCATCCCAGTTTGCAAAAAGACTGCACTGAGATGATCTCGAGGGCAACGTAGCTTTCCTCACTGGGAATGTCAGTGGACCCCAGAGCAGCTGTTGGGACTGGTCACTTTAGTGCTTCCAGTCCTGCTCAGATACCTCTGGAATTCCCAAGCAGCCACACACTGTTTTGGCTGGAGGGACTTTAGGAACTCACTCTAATTTTGTCTTTCAAATGCAAGGTGTCTGTCTTTTTTTCCACGTGCAGAAGACAGCACAGATCCCTCAGACTTTCACTGTATTTAGAGAAAGGACGGTGACACCTGTCTGTATTGCTAAGTCCAGTGACCATTAAATGCTGAGCTAAGCTTTGCGCCTCCTGCAAGGCACTTCTTTCCAGGACACACCCTTATCTTCGCAGCGCTTATTTTTTCAGGAAAGGGATCTTCCCACTTGCTTTCTTCAGAAATCTACTTTTTGACAATGTTAGAGGCTGTTGTAAAGCTGAACAGATTGTTCCGTGTTTATCATAACCTTGTGTTTGAAGCCAGAGCCCAGTCAGATCACTGCCCTCCAGTGACCTGAAGGAGCTATTTTTGGATTAAGTCACTACTGAGTGAGAAACACAAGTTCCTGGTTTGTGTAATGTATGTGATTTTGCAAACAAGATTTCACGTTAGAAAATTCTGCCTACTCCACAAACACAGAGGAAAGCAGGTGTGGGATTTTCAGAAGCCACCTAGAGCATCTGGATGCCAAATTTCCACTAATTTCAATGGAAATTTGGCACCCTGACCCTTCAGGCATGTTTGAACATTTTCTCTTTACAATACAGACTGCAGACAACCTGCAAATGTTTTGCATGAGAGCTTCTTAAAGTTATTTTTCATAAAGCACAATAATTTTATTATTTCTCACTTTACTAATGCCACTTAGCAGAAGAAACATCTGTTCAGACTGCAAAAGTAAGATCACACAGAGAAGCATATCTGCTGGAAATTATTATGTTCATAAGACTTTGAAAAATATGGATGTTTCCTAGAGACTTACAGCAGCAGCTGACAGACATGGAAGAATACTGCAGGCTGCCATCTCTGTCCTCTCATCCATGTTTCCACACAGCCTACGATCACTGTGCTCTTGCAGCAGAAGGATTTGAGCGATTTGATTGAGAGCAGGACCCGCAGCCATCCCAGATCCCAAACATGCATCTCATCCTTTGGCTTTTCAGTGTTTGGCTTCTTGCACTGACCAGAGATTCTTCTCCGAGAAAGTTTAACTGATGGAAGTTAATAATATTTGACCAAAAAGTTTTGGTTGCAATGAACCTCCATACAGTTTTCTAGAAAGAGACAGTGGGAACCTCCTGCACAGCTAAGCAGTAGATGCTGGAGGCAGTACAAGTTGCCCAGCTCACGTGCAAACATAGAGATGCTCATGGCATGCACACGTTGCAATGGGCTTTGTTCTTTCTCGGTTCTTCTACAGAGGAGCAGGAGTGCTCTGGGAAATGGTGTGTGGAATGGACCTTCTACCAAGCAACAGGAACCCTTACTCGTGCCTGGGTTGAAGGGCAGCGGCTCTGGTTTGGCTCTGTTTTAGCTAGCATGGTGTCATGTATGTCAGCTCTCGTAGAAGGTTTCAGTAAAAGCTAGGGCAGCTGCCAATAAAACCAAATTAAATTTACATCCTTTCCCAAAGCGATACTGCTGGCCCAACTTACACAACTTACAGCTCACCTTCACCTCTCAGGCTGGTTTCAAAAATGCACCTTGACTGACCAAATCCTGAACATCAGAACACTGATGCCAAGGTATACAGAGAAGTTAGAAATATGCACAGAAAACAGGATTGATAGCTGTGACTTGTGGGTACTTTAACTTGTTCCTCATCCTACATGAGCTCACACAGAAAAATAATATACAATTAAGCAAAAGAGAAACTCATTAAACATGTCATTCCAACCCAATGTGCTTTTGCTTACTTTTACAACTGACCCGAATACTGTTCCTCAACCTGTTTTCAATCGGATCTAAGTCAGTTTGAATTGGAAATGAAACATAATGAGATATAGAAATGCTTCTACAAATATTTAACCTCAGACCCAGGCAAATATTGAGCTTATTTTCCTAATTCTGAAATTCTGTTTTTAAACTTTAAAGTACCATCAGCTGTGTCTCTTCTTTTTAATTGTATTTTGCTCATTTCTTGTGGTTTTGGCTTTCTGGAAGTTAAAAACAGGTGGTGGTTTTGGCTATTTTATATTCCTTGTTCAAGACGTTTCTCAGAAGACAAGTCTCTGCAGTGTCACCGCTGGCTTGCGCTCCGTCTCCATCCCAGAAGGCAACACAGCAGGCCCAGCCCTCCTTCCACGTCTGGCCAGGGACTAAAAAGTCAAACACCTTTCTGAAACCAATGCCTTCTTGATTTGTTCAAGGGACTTCCATGATCAGAGAAATCTATTAAAATAAAGCATACTACACATGTCAGTATAACCTACATCTTGTCTTCTCTTGCGAATTGGGACAAACTCCGTTCAACACAGTTGTCCGTCACTGGACAGCAAGGTGTTCACAGGTTCACTGCAGTTTCTGTCTCTGCTAGCATCTTGCTCTCAAAAGTTAGTTTACATCAGCTAAAAATCTGATTTTTTTTTTTTCTCAACATTCTGAACTGTATCAAAAAGTTGCTGGGCTGTCACTTGGAAGCTAACACTTCATGACTTCAGGTCATAGCCCCTTAAGTATTTTCTGGACTATGCCTTATGTATCTAGTGTGCTGTTTTCCTACTTACTCTACTCTAGAGCCCATTGTTAAAAAGCTTGTGAGTATTCTAATTTTTCTGGAAATAATCATAAGTAGGTATAGCTTGTCATGTCCATCTTCATAAGCACTGAATGTATTTACAAAAACAGTTACAGTTGAATGCTGCAGTGTCCTCATTTCTACTTCTGCAGGCCTCATCTCTGTAAAGATTTAGACACACATTTAACACCAGCAATTAGAAGCCAACATGTACACACTTAGCAGCAACTCTACACTATTACAAAAAAATGGTGAAAATACTAAACCATTTTCCAAGTTTTTTTTTTCCTATATGCTACATGCACTTGGAAACAAAGGTACTCAATTCTGCACTGCACAGTGTCTTGCACAGCATTCCTCTTCTTAAAACTTGTGCCAGTTTTTAGTGTTGAAATCAGTCAGTGATTAGCAGTGGCAGTTAAGGGGACCTGAGGAATATTTGAAGAAGAATCTCTCGGCTGAATGTACACCTCAGCTGACAAAGGCTCCTCTGCACAGACTAGAAAACATTGATCCGCTCCATCACAAACTCCATCTGATGAGCTATGCTCAATTAACTATCAGAAATTTTGAAAAGTTGGATGTAGTCTATGGAGAAATGGTTCTTCTTTCCAAATAAGTTTTCCATATCCACCAGTGGCTTGAATCCATTGAAAATCACTCCAAAAGCCAAATGGGTAACATTACTCCTCTGCCGAAAACTCACAAAGAATTTTTGGCTTGGTATTGAGTCATATACACTAAGGAAAACTTTGACCTAGAAAATTATTGCAGTGCAGTGAACTAAAAATAAAAAAGTTCTTCAAACTGTCCTCATCTTGTCACAGCCTTAACAGGTTAGTGGTGCAAAGATCCTAAATAAGAGGAGAGGAAAAAAGAAGCAGGAAACATGAAATATCAGACTGGTTTCTTCAGCAAAAAAAATACTGCTTTAGAATCTCAGCCTAATATCCAACTTTCTATAAGTATATGACATACGATAATAAACAAAACATGTATGTGCTAAAGCATAATTTTAACTCTTAGTAGCATTTTCTTTCAAAACAATTCTGTCCAAACTTTCCAGCGAAACACATTTGTATTTACATAGCAAAGAGCTGGAAGAATTTCAGGAAGCTCAACATGTCATAAATTGTAGAGATGATGCAGGTATTTTTTCCCTGAAATAGCAAATAAAATCACTGTCTCAGTTTTGTGGTACAGAACTCTGAGCTTGGAAGCACCTTCAGCTTCCAATAGGTGGAAAACAGGTTGACAATAATTTGTAGTTTCCCAAATAATTTATGGCCTTTCCTGTATGAGAAGGCATGAGAGTTGTAGGATGAGAAGCAGCATGCAGAGTTAACTAGTTACTGATGAGGACTCCAAGACCATTTTGGAAAAGTCTGTGCAGATGTGCTCTAAAAAAAATAAATAAATCCTTAAAGATACTCTCATGGTAGTACAGTTTGATGTATCACCATTGGAAGGAAAGAGTAACAGCAATTTAAAATTCATCTAGACTCAGCTAGAGTCGCGCACGCACTTGGTCAACAGGCAAAGGGTGCTTAACACGGCAATATATTGAAAAGAATCCAAGTCTAATCTGGCAGCATATTGTAATTAGTTGCGTAACTCAATACATGTAAAAATCTATTAATTGCCAATTGTCTTCCAGTCTTGAATATCATTAAGAGTGCAGTTGCCAGATAAACCATAAAATTCAATGTGCTTTTTGAAAGCTGTTATGTACTTTTATTTGTTTCCTTTTCATGTTTTATATGCTATACTGCTAAAATGTGAAATTGTCAGTAAAGAGATAAATTTTAAAAGATTACACATTCCTTGAAAGAGCCAGAAGAAACTAGTAATCTCATTTAAAAAATTGTAAATCTACTACTTTCATTAAATACGGCATCAGATATCAAGTTATCAGTAACTTTTATCCTAGTAGAACCAAAAAGAATTTTTGATCAGTTTAAAACCATTTGAACGGCCACTATTGTCAGTCTTTTCTCTCAAATTTAGTATGCACTCAATCCTAATCCGGTACATCATTTTAGAGCAATACACAAACAAATGCATTTCCTCCTTATCACTGAGGTTATTTTTTCACTTATTCCTTTTTTTGTTGCCATATGGAGTTCCGGTACTGTTTAAAATCATAACATGAACCAAAATCATCAACAAGACTTTATGTCATCTGTCAGCTCATTATTATTTTATTCCCACCATAAAATAGCATAAACTTCTTTCTCTTTTTTCCTTCACTCTTCCTATTGATTACACTGTAAACAAAGAGCAAATGCATTGGTGTAATAGATAATCTATATTTTTGATACAGGGAAAGGCATTCAGCAAATGTCGCACAAGTGCAGGAAAAGAAACAGAAAGCTAACTATTGCATAGTCACTTTGTTAGCAAAGAACCTTCTCCTGTAGATGCAGAGTCAATTTTCGAGACAAAAGCTTCAGCACTGCTTTACCCAATGTTCCAGTGAGCAGGTTCAAGAGGCAGACCTCACGCTCTTGGAATGGGGCTTCCTGGAAATTTCCTCCTTCAGTGTGAAGGCATATTGCGTTCTGTCTTCGCAGGAAGGCAAAAATTTCTAAAAATAAAAGATTTCTGCTAATATGTGTCACTAGGAAGCAGAAACACCTTTCCTGTGCTAGACTGGCATATTTACGGTCCATAGCACGATGCATAGCACTGTGGATTCTTGGGACCTTTCCGAAACGTGAGATGCACTGATGTTAACGAGTGGGCGCAAGTGGCATAATAACAATGATGGATTTAGTACTTCTCCCTCACTGGTATGCAAAAATACTTCTGCATTAATAGTAATAATCCTCTGACTAGAAAGAGTCTCTTGTCACACAGCAGTTTCTCTGTGCCTGGATTCCCCAGCAGATGTGGGGAATGGATTTAGAAAAGGAAAACATCTCTAATGAAAATTTGTATTTGTAAAAACAAGGCAGCCTCCTGATACTCGTGCTCTTCTTTAGTCAGATGGAGTTGGCTACAAGAATGGCAAGAGATTCTACGAGCTTCTGGCCACCCCAGGGACTGTGGAGGCCTCATGAATCCACAGAGTCTCAGGGAATACTCTGGGAACGGTTCTGCATTGGCCCAGAGGGTCAATGAGTGAGGAAACGCCGTGAGGGAAGCCTGCGAGGACCTCCTTGCTCTTGGCCTTGTACTTTCTCTCCAGGGAAGGGTGCAGATCATGGCCCTGGTGTAGGGCATACGGGTTTGGATCTCCAACAGGTGACTATAACCTACAACCTACAATCTTAAAGATGGAACTGAATGAAAAACTGCCAAGTAGTCCGAAGGGCAAACGTGAGCTCAGGTGGAAAGCACTGGTCACCACACCCATGTCTGTGCACCGACGGGAATTCACGTGTAACGTCCTGCCGTCGCACCAAAGGCACACCGGCCGTGCCCCAGGCTGCCCTGAGTCAGCAGGAGTTTTGTACAGTCTATTTAATCACAAATATCTTTAAACAAGTAAATATTTCTAAAACTCTGCACTTAAAATTTAGCCTGGATAGCATCCTGTTGAGCGCACATTTTGAAGGGTCCTGAATTTCAGAAAAGGATCTTTTCAGGTCTCTGCAGGGGTTCTGATGCGTTCCAATATAACATAATCGTGATACTTTCAAAGCAAAATTTTCAACCCGACAAAACCCAGTTGCTTCACAAAATATTCTGGAAAAATGTACCCTTTCTAAACAAACCTGTTTTTTAATAACACTTTCATTACTAAAGTATTGAATAACCTTAAGACTATATCTTTACTGCCACACAAAAGGGATTTCTTTGACTTATCCACATCAATTTTCTGTAGATTTATGTATTTTTTGTTAATTATAAAAGGAACTTGCTCTGCCATGGGGGAAAAAAATTCCTTTTTTTTTTTTTTTACACTGATCAACCAACCACTTTTGAGAAGTTTTCCTCACTGGAAAATACTTCTAATGCTGTCCAAGGTCAAAAAGAAATTGCCATTGTGATGGGCTGTGTGAAAGGAATCTGCAATCTCAGATTGTCCAGCACAGCTGTCGTTAGCTGGCATTCTCACTGGCAGCTTCTGCAGAGAGGGCAAAGGCTGATGTATGTGGAAGCTGACCTATTTTCTGACTTTATCAGTTCTGCAGAACAGGCTTCTCAGTGTGAGGAGTTGAACGCTCGTTCTCACTGTCATTGCTGAGGCTGTGGGCTTTCTTTGGAGAAATAAACCCAGTTTCCCAAGCTCCCAGTCTGGCATCTTTTGTACATGCTAAAAACCAGTCAAAAAGAAATATTCATACAAATAATAACTTGATGATACACTGAAAAAAAAGCATGTTAGCACTCATGCTGAGAAGGCTATCTGGTAAGTTCCTTTCCAGAAAACTGTTTGTTAATTAACTGTTCCTGTTTCTTTTTCCAATAATATTGTCAAGTAGATATGGACATCTGCCAAATACTAACTCTCATTCTGTTATCCAGCTGCCTGTAATTTCTAGCACTCTTAACCATGCTGATTTTCCAGGCAACATTTATTGAATTTGAGAAGCACCGGGCAACGTCTTTGTAGGCTAACCCATGACACAGTAACGCTTCCTATCTATGATACCCCATATGCCCATTAATTTTCTACACTCACATTTTTGTAATAGGCAAAGATTTCAGTACCACTGCTGACCCTGTTTACAGAAAAAGCAACCTACACTCCCTTCTGCTCCTACATCAAATAGTTTGCTAGCTATGCCCAAACCAACAGCAAAATATTGATCACAGGGGAAGATAAAAGAGAGAGAAGAGAAAGAGAAGCTAGAGAAGCTGCAAGTACAGTTTGCAGTCCTGGTATCACAGAACATCCACCCTCTAGCTTGTAAATTGAGCTAACTAAATATGGAAAAAATGGAATATGGAAACTGAGAGAAATTAAGAACAAAACACATTGATGTCATTTCTTCCACTCATGCTTGCACTTTAAACTGTGACGCTATTGCTTTGCTTATAACAAAAATCTTAAACTAAACACAGAACGTTATTCATTCGCCAAGCAGATGTTGATATCGTAGTCTAGAAGTAAAATTTAATTTATTAAATGCAAAGGACTACGTTTGTTTACTATATTTCTATCTATTGCATGAACCTGAAGGACTCACATTCATTGATTAGAAGGAGTCTACATCAGGGCAATTAAGAGACAGACGTGCAAAAGGATGTTTCATGTTCCTTTCCAATCCCATTTTCTAACTTTAAAGATACCTTTTTAACTCAAAAGAATTTGTTTCCATTTCCCTTTACAAAAGGTTCATTTCCAGCTTTGTAAGCTTTAATTTTATAAGAACCTTTTTGGCTTAAATCAGCTTCTGAACTGGACATATTCATTTTCCTTTCACTCACCAAGCAGACGAGTATGAAACTCTCCAAGTTTTTATTAAAAGCATTTTTTTTTCTGTTTATAACATAGTTGTACAGCTTTTAACATTCATGTATGCTTTGGGCCACAAGACTGTTTTTCATTGCTCTAAATGTGCTTGTGTATTTACCCTTCCAACGGTTTGACATTTGATGTGTTGAATTTTCTCTATGGAAGAACATTAAAGGGAAATTGCTCACAGTACATTGCTCTTGCATGTTTTTCCCTCATAAAGAACATTTTCATACACAGCAGACCTCTTGGAAAGGTGAAGTCCATTAGATGCATCATACAGTTAGATCTTCTTCAGCACTGTCACACCACATGGCAATATTCACGGACAGAGTAGCTGGTCACTAGCCACCCACTCCCATCTCCCATCCTCTGTTCCAGTTGAGTGACACAGAAGCACATGTTTTCAACTTCACATGAGTCACCAGTCAGAACAACATATCAAACCAACTGAAAAAAGCTTGATAACCTTTTCCAGCTGGAATGGATGAATGGAATATACGCCAAACCACAGCACGTGTGCTTTTTCCTCTTTGGTAAACACGGAAGTTTTATAACTATTTTATTAAGTTGCATGAAAGTTATGAAAACAAACAACAAGCAAGTTGTCCTTTCTTGTATGAATAAATGTGGGACAATGGAGCTTCATCTAAGCATGAATGCTCTCAATCCAAAAGATTTTATGTGTGCCAATTATAAGAACTTACATGCCACAAATTGTATGACTGGTCATCTTTCCTGTAGCGTACCTGTTAAGAAAGTTTCATATAATTCAGAGTAACTGAGCATTTACATGCGTCCCCTATCTTTCTATCCCTCTATGTCTCTTTTTCCTTCAAAGCTAAGAGGTTATGTAGCGCTCCATGACAACAGCGAGTTGCCATAATTAGAGACGGATGTCACAGAGGAGACAGTGAGACAATTAGACAGGAAAAGGGATGACACCAACATTTTCAAAGAGCAAATTCCATGTACCCCATCTAGGTCTGTCATTTGCCCTTCATACTCCGAACTGCTTGAGGCTTTTTTCTTGCTGTTTTCTCAAACTTTCCAGTCACTTTACTTCCAACAGTTGCAGCTTCAACAGCAAGCTTTCATGACACCCACACTTCTGCTCCAAATATGCTTTTCAAGGAGAAAAACAGGGTCTAACCTCTTTTCTCCAGATTTGTGCTTTCCATCAATGGTCAATGCAAAATGTTTTCCCATTGCAGTGGAGCTGATGAGATGTCTGCTGGTAGGACAACGTTAACTTGAGATCTAGACATTCTTTCCGTGTCACCAGCAATGGAGTCATCATACCTTCCAAACTCAGTGGACCAGATTAGCCTGGATAAATTTTATAAGATGGAAATCATAAGATTCTTCAGCTCCTTGAGAATTCAGACAGTAATTCAACATTTTGTTATAAATGAGTACAGCTACTTATTATCATAACCTCCAAGACTGGTGGTGATACAGCTCACTCAGAACACCAGTCCTTCTGCTAGCGGCTGTCAGAACGGGGCCTCATGATCTGAATGCACTTTGGTGAGGATTAATCAAGCAGTACTTGTTTCAGGTTTTGGAGCAAAATATACCACAGAAACATCCGCACGGCTTGTTGAAAACTGTCTGAAATAGGTATTACAGTGAAAGGAAGGAGTCAGCCAGGCTGTTGGAAATTAGAGACAAGAATCTCCTGTAATTTATAGCAGTAACTTGCAGACCTGCCACTCAAACTATACTTCTGTCAGATCTCATAAGGTCAGCAGGTTGGGTCTGGTTAGCAACAGAATGAGAAATCTCAAAGGGACATCATGAGTACAGCATGAAACACTACTGACAAGTCAGTCAACAGCTCTTTTCCCTCCGAATCTGTAATGACACAAGGTCTCCCAGCGTGCGATGTGCCATCATGCTGAGTTGGTAACATCAGATGGAGAAAGACTTTAATTCAAATAAGTAAATTCTGTTTTCTTGGCTCAGTTTCAACTGGATATAACGTTTTTCTTCACATCAGGCCCTCTGAAGAACTCTTGTCAAGTGCTGAAGCACCTTATGAAGTGGGTGCATTGCTCTACCCCAGGAGTGGCCTGATTATCTGTGTTTGGGAAACTACCTGCATTTTTACAAAAATGGACCAATTGACCAGATAAAACTGCATACCATTTGACTGATAACAGTTTTAAACTGAGTCCAGCCATGAAGCTTTGCTATTAAATTACTTACCTACCACAATGTTCCTTCAGGCACTTAAATCTCATTGCAATTGCACTGTTCAGCTTATTTTTTTTCCACTGCTGCTTTAGCAAAATCTGTTTGGTATTGATACTACCTATAGTACCTTTGATCAACTGATTCCTTAAAAAATATGGCTTCTCTATGAACCACAGGAACTCCTTTTCTGGAGATAAATGTAAATCACAAGGTTTTTGGTAGGCAGGCTATAAACCCAAAAAATGAACTCATGCTTCACATCCCCATATCAACAAATGTTAACCTTGTTCTACGGAACTGAAACAGGTTATTTTTTAAAAGGGACCTTTTCGCTTCATTAGGAAGGAGGCAGAGTACATCAGAAAGGAAAGAGTAATTACATGAAGAGCCAGAACTGGTATATAATTTCTTTTTCTCGTTCACAGAGTTGTCACTTCATGCTAGGGCTGACATCACCAATGCTCACTACCCTCAGTACATGCTTAAGATAAGGAGACGTATGCACCTATATGGTAAAGGCAAAGAAGGTGTGTGAGCATGCAGCACAGAGAGAGAGACTGTGTGTGTTCACGTGTGTGGGTGCAGGTATGTGCTCCTGTGCACACATGCTGAATATACAGCTGTCTAGCTGGGAATCTGTAATTTTCAAAGAATCTGATAAAAAGGGAACATGCAGGTAATGGACATGTTTAGTACATGAGAAATCATTTCTGAGCAGTGAGGAAACTTCACCTTACAAAATTTGTAATTTTTGTCAGTGGTAGGAATGAAGGATTACAAGATTGGTAAGTACTGGAGATCAAGCTAGTCACCTTGGGTTGGAGACACAGGACAGGCTGGATTGCTGATAAACAGGCACAGGCAAACACTGAACACTCACACACCAAAGACGGAAGCCGTGCTAACGGGATAGTATCTTCTACCCGTGTCTTTGAACAATGCAGATGATGCTGGGGTGTAGAGAATTAGTATGATTCTTGCCTTTATAAACAGAGAATGTTCATAACGTGTCAGCCCTCAAAAGCACGCCAGCAGAGAGGCTACACTGAGTCTGGCATAGGTACGAGTCCAGTTGGAATATCATGGACAGTTGGATGTTCACATTGTTGTGGTTTGACACTGGTAGACAGCTAAGCCACACAAAGCCACCCTCTTACTCCCACCCCAATGGGATGGCAGAAAGAATCAGAAGGGTAAAAGTGTGAAAACTTGTGAGTTGGCATAAAGATGGTTTAATAGGTAAAGCAAAAGCTACACATGCAAGCAGAGCAAAACAAGGAACTCATTCCCTGCTTCCCATCGGCAGGCAGGTGTTCAGCTATCACAAGGAAAGCAGGGCTCCATCATGTGTAATGGCTACTTGGGAAGAGAAACCCCCTTCCTCCTCATCCTCTCCCTGGGCTTTTACTGCTGAGCATGATGCCATATGGTGTGGAATATCCCTTTGGTCAGTTGTGGTCAGCTGTCCCAGCTCTGTCCCCTCCCAACTTCTTGTGCACCCCCAGCCTACTCACTGGTGGGGTGGGGTGAGAAGCAGAAAAGGCCTTGATGCTTGACACTGCTCAGTAACAACCAAAGTATCCCTGTGCTATCAACACTGTTCTTATCACAAATACAAAAGGTAGCCCCATACCAACTCCTATGAAGAAAATTAACTACCTCAACCAAAATCAGTACATGCATTTAAGGAGAGCTGTTGATAAATTATTCAGGGAAAAGCCAGAAGAATTGCTGGAGGATTGGAAGCAATATTTTACAATGAAGAACTTGAAGAGACCAATATACTTAGTTTAAGTTAGTGTCCCAGTTGATGTGAAACATTTTTCAAAAGAGAATTTTTTGTCAGAGAAAACAGCAACACCAGAACAGTCCTTGGATGGCAAAGTCAGCTTGGGAAAAAGTTGGAGGCTTGTTTGAGGGTCTTATTTTTCTTTGAAGCTAATTTATCAGAGTAATGTTTTGTTAAAAATTATAAGAGCCCTTGTGGAGAAGATAAGAGATACTGCTGAAAGTCATGATCTTGTTCAAAGCAGCGAAGGCCAACGGCTTAAGTGATACAGGAGGTGAAACTAAATTATCAAAGTGATCCCTTCTGGCATTCTGTAAATGGCATCTTAGGTTCAATCTTTCTACAACTGAAGTTTCAAAAGTGTCTACAATCAGCATTAAAGAAGAAAATACGAAAATCTAGGCATTACTTACCTGCACCTTTACTATCCAGAGCCAAAGACACATGGCTGTGATGCTCCTGTGCTTTGTTCATGAGCCAGAGGCAGATGCAAACACCTGCACAGCACATATTTTTCAGAGTTTTTTTATTCGTTAGTGTGGGATCATCTAAAAAGACCTTCCTGTAGACATTTTTGCCTATCAGGAGATCAATAGTTTTTCCAGCTATTTTAGAAAGAATTCAAAACAACAACCACAAGCTATAATGCAAAACCAGAGCAGGAAAGAAAACAGAAAGGAGATAATGCGCCTTAAATGCAATAACAAAAGCCGCATCCCACTTGCTCAGACTACATTGTAAAATCAAAACGGATGTGAAGCTTCCAAAGCCATCCATGTTTTGCTTTGTTATATTCTGTTTTGGAGTTCTATTTTTAAATCAAGGATGCAGCTTTTTCTAACAGTAGTGACAGCATTAATAACTGCATAATCAAATAATAGTTTAAGTGCCCTAATTTTTAAAGCAACAGAAGTATATTCCATCCCAAGACATAAATATAACCCCAGACTTGCCTCTAAGTCAAAGGATATTTAGCAGTAACTTCTTTTTTATGATTCACATTAAAGATGCAGGGTAAGACCGAGCTCCAGATATTCTACGTGTAGGTATCCACGTGTGTGCTAGAGACGTTCCAGGGCCCTAGAAATTCCCAAGACACAGACTGAAATCTGGCTGCCCCACATTTTGTAAATCTGCACCTGGCAGTCCAACACGGATGTATAAGATGTATTTCACACAGCATCTCAAAAGAATCCAGAAACTTAGGTGAGAGTAACTAAAATCATATTATATACCGCCATGGCAAAAGTCAGAGTTCAGTTATTGTCACTGGAGTCTAGTCAAGGTAGTCAGTGGAGCTTAGGAGGAAACTCAGCTCACCCTAAAGCAGACACTCAGTGGCTACTCTGCTAACAGCTCTCTAGGCTCCACTGTGGCACCATCTCTGTTGGTATCTATGACTGGTATTCATTTTCTTTAAGGGGAGTTTATGCACTTGTGGGATCAGTGGTGCACCTGAGGGCAGATCCTTAGATTTGGGTATCTCATTCTTGAACTGAACGATGACCCATGGTCTCAAGTTAGTTCCTTCAGCACAGGTATTGGCGATGCCCCTGCGTATCCCACACGGGTCCTGGCTCCCAGGCTGGATCGACTCCCTTGTGCTGTAAGTCCTGTGTCATATCTCACAACATCAGATGGACAACTCAAACAGCACAAAGCTCCTGGTTTTAGGTGGCTGAACCAGGACTAGATGTTTCTTTTAAGGTGACCCGAATCAGTTGATGCTTGAAATCCCAGGGAGTATGAAATTTGTGTCCTCTTAGAAGCCTCTGATCTGAACCTCAAAAGGATGAAAGAAATTCCAGAACAATACATTTCCTGCAGAATTTACAAGTTCATTCGGGACACAATGATTCACAAAGTTTATTTGATTCCAATAAAATTCTGACTGGAACCAGATCAAATTCAGATAAAATTTCTCTCAGTTTTCTGCCAGCAGGCTCCACTTCCAGGGTCCCCCATGCATTCCCACAGCATGGGGCAAGGAGTCTTCCTTCTTCACTGAGAGTCTTGATATCATTTGCTTTCATTAAAAAATCACCCTGCAACCAAGCTTCGAAATATGGAAACCGTTCAGGAAGCACAATGACCTTTCTCCACCAGCTCTGCTCACCACCTTGCTGGAAGGCAACCCTGTAACAGTGTTTGAATTCTGCTCTTTCCTGTCCATCTTGGGTTACCATCATAAAAGAAATGAGTGATAGACAAACCTGCCTGCAAAAACAGGCTGGAAATAGACATTCTCCAGGGATTTCTAACATCTTTGGCTTCCCTTCAGGCTGGAAATACCACAAAAGCAGCCTTCCGGTGGTGTTTGTATTTCAGCACATCTGTTTTTATGGCCCACTGAAACCACAAAGTTTAGAGCACATAAAAATAAAAATCACCTCAAGAAGGTTAACCAAAGCATTAGAGGTCCAGTTCAAGTTTTAAGAAAGATTCAATTCCATTGTTATTTTAGCCGATGTACTCACCCACTCCTAAGCGTTGAGACTGTTGTTTGACACCCCTGTTACATAAGTGTGTAATGGCATAGAACAGAAGTGAGGGCCTCAAAATAATTTCCAAACTCTATTTTTCCCTAGTATTTGGTAAGTCATCAGCACCTTCTATTTATAAATGCCAGAAGTAAATCAGAAATAACAGATAGTGCTCCCAAATCAGTGGTAGGATCAGTAGCAGTGAGGTTATTAAAGCCCAGAGGTTTCACTTCTGTTGCCCTCCTAATCCTTAATTATATCCTTCCTGCTATCAGCCGTTATTCAGCTTCTCTTCTGTCATATTCTCTTTCCTCTTCATTTTCTACTCTTGCTCTTCAAAAGGAAAATGCTTATTGAAGATTGTAATGTAAACAAAAGTGTGGAAAGGGACAAAAATCCTTTAAGGTGATCTTATACTCTTACAAGATGCCCAGTGTAAGAAAATATTTAATTTACAAATAGGTCCCAGCATTTACAGAGCTTTCCATTGGTACAGGAATTTTAACAACGTATATAGGTATTTATTCTCTTCTAATTGAGATAATTGCTTAGAAAATCCTGTATTTCTATATTTCAACTACTTGCAGGAATCTATATACAGTACAAAGTATACTCATTTGTAGTAATGGATGTAGGAAAGGGACTCAAAGAAGAAAACCTGAAAGGAGCAAAGTTTCTATAGTCAATTTTCAGGATTTGTAATGGTATCTATGTTTTCTCACTAAAGAATTTTGTTACATTTTTCAGCCATGCATGTCCACCTTGGAGAAGGATTTTAAGGGCAGAGACCACAAAACCTTTCATAATTTCTCTTTAGGTCTCCTGTCACGAAGTTCTAAGTCATGATCAACAGTTCTTTAAGGTGTTACAACGTCTAAATTAGTTTTTCCCCTCTTACAGCCAAGAAGCTGAAAGTTACATCCAAACCAACTGCCCTGTTTTCCCTTGGATGAAAAAGAATCCACAAAAATTTTGGTGCTTTCTTTAAAAAAAAAAAATATTCTAAAATGCCAGCACCAGTTTCTGTCCAGTTTGCTCCAGCTATGCCAGACGCTGTAAGGAAAGATTTTCTTCTCTATGGTGACTAAATGTTCCCATTTTGATGACCAGTGTCACCTGCAGTCTGTTAGATGTGCTTGTGCCTGATCAGAAAATATTTTCAGAAGAAATTACTGCATCACTGACACAGGCATTTCTGCATGGAAATGCATTCAAACACCAAAGCTTGTGTTTTGCCTGTATATTGCATGAAACACGCCTGCCTGGCACCCAGACGTGAATCTCTGTCAAGGAGGAAGTTTCACCCATGCTGAGACCATGACGCAGGAAATTTTCTAGTGCCAGGATAAACTATGCCTCCTTGGCATGGACAAATTCCAATATCTCACGTTAACTACTTCCACCTGAAATAGACTTTACAAGACACTGAAATATCAACTTGATATTCCTGAGGTCAGTGGAGGCTGACAGAGGACAGGGAAAGCTGGGAGACAAGGAAGATGGGTGCTGCAGTGGAGCTGGGAGTGTTCTCCGTGCGCTCCTCCTGGAGCTCCGTGACAAACTGCTCCATGTTTTGAGACAGCACTAAATGTCTAAACCCTTATTTATATTTTGTCCTCTTTCGCCAGATTCATCCCTTCCTTTCCTTCCTTATTCTTCCTCATAATTAGAGAGGTCATGGATAGAAAACAATAAAGCAATAACGTTCATGGAGTGATTCTTTGTCCACTGAAGGCACAAGGGAACTGTAATTGTCCATTCCCAATTACCAAAGTTTCAGCAAATGTTCGAAGATATTAACATAGATCATAGAATCATAGAATCATGGAATGGTTAAGGTTAGAAAGGAACCTTAAAGATCATTGATGATCACTTAATGTTGTTTTCTTCACGAAAACAAGGCCAAGTGCAAGGTCCTACCCATGGGTCAGGGCAATCCCAAGCACAGATACAGCCTAGGTGGAGAATGGATTGAGAGCAGCACTGAGGAGAAGGACTTGGGGGTGTTGGTGGATGAGAAGCTGAACACGAGCCGGCAGTGTGTGCTTGTGGCCCAAAGGCCAACCATGTCCTGGGGGCATCAAAAGAAGTGTGACCAGCAGGTCTAAGGAGGTGATTCTGCCCCTCTACCCTGCTCTTGTGAGATCCCACCTGGAGTACTGCATCCAGTTCTGGGGCCCCCAACACAAGAAGGATGCCAAGCTGCTGTAGCAGGCCCAGAGGAGGGCCACGAAAATTATCAGAGGGCTGGAGCCCTTGTCTCAGGAACACTTGTTTTGGGCAATTAGGATCTTTCAGACACCAAGACTTCTTGAAAATGCGTTAGCTGACTGAATAGTCCATGAAGGCATAAAAAATAGCCCTTTTACAACCCTGCAATAAAACTTTTCCATACTGTCAGTAAAGACTAATCTGAGTGTTCTCCTACACATACCTTTTCTAAGCAGTTCACAATTAGATATTCAATCTGTTCTACTCTTCTTTTTCACACAACATGAAAGAGAGAGCTGTTTCTGTTACTGCTTCCATCTGACATGTGTGGCAAAGTAGTAATGCTTCTTATTTCCTGCCATGACAGCCCACTGGTTTCCCAGTTCCCTTAGTTCTGCTTACACCACACACGACATGGATACATTGCCATTATTTGATTAGCTGCTTTGGTTTTCTTCTGTCCTGAAATGACATAACTTGTAAACAAAAGATATTACAAGCCCAGCTGTGTGGCTCTGTCTCATTTTCTTTAAATAAATGCTTTTAAGCTTTTATGTCATTTAACTGGATTTTTTATAAGGATTTTGCTTGAATCTCTACAATCAAGTATGCTACTAGTGTTTTTCCTGACCCTGTTCTCCTTTGTTAATGATAAAAAGTAACAGCATTTTCATGTAATATTTTCTATTAATAACCCCAAAAAAATCCAGATTTTTTAAAAAATCCATTGGATAAGCATAGAGTAATACAGTTGCTGTATAAAAATATACAGAAGCTGAAAAAGGAAGTGAACAAAGCTATCTTTTGCACTGTTCCTTTTCTGCAGACAATAAAAGCAGACAGTAAAACACTGCTAATTTAAAATGTCATGCAGTTCAAACCTGCCCACAATGCTGTAGAGGAGCTATGTTTTCCTCCAGGCAATGAATATTTACAAAAAATGTGTTTGAATTTATTAAATATGGGGACATAGATACATCCAGCTGCACTACAGGATGGACCTGGGTACATGGAATTGGGGCAGCCTCACCTGCTGAGCTGCTCTTGTTGCGTTATGAAATATCACAAGTGCCGTAAGCACGTCATCTGAAGAGTCTTAAAAATATGGTAATATCCTAAAAATAAGATATCTTTCCTTGAAAAATACAATATTCGGCCTTGTTATCCAGTAAAACCAATTTTTAGTTGGATGTTCCAGTCTTAGCTATTTTACTTTCAAATCTTTTTTTTTTTTTTTAGTCTGGATGTAATTCACAAATGTCAAAGGTAAGGGAAGAATGTGAGATTTGTACATCACTTGAAATCTATAAATTAAGATTAGGTGTTTTATTGAAATATATGCTCCAATTCAGCTACAAAGTGTTAGGAAGAACAGATTGTGAAGTTATATAATTTATGCACCGGATTTGGTTGTATATACACATTCCTCACTTCTGGCTCTGGTCACTGTAATACATTACTGTGTAATCCTGCTTCTGCAATTCAAAATCTACATGTAGGGTTTGTGATGCCATAACTTTTTGCACGTTAATGGCTATTTGTTCCCAATGTGTTTAACTACTGATTTATTTTACATAGGAGAGATAATTTCACTGGGCAACCTTATAAAATATGTTACCAAATGTCACATTAAAATGAATTCCATGGATTACTGTTCACAGGATGAATACATCACATTTATATATTCTGTCATGTATTCTGCCAAAGTATAATAACTTTGTCAATTTTTTTAATGTCTTCTCATGTTTTAAGTGGACTGGGCTTGTATGGTCTGCGTTTCCAGGCACCCTGAAACAGCAGCTTTATAAACAAACACATTAAAAGGAGAAAGGGATGTGCCTTGTTTTTCCTGCAATTGAGAAAAAATTTGGTATGTCCATAGATAATGTCAGAAGTTGTGGCTGACATTAGACAGAGCTAACTACATGTTACTGCAAATCCATTACATTTTCAAAGCCTGAGAAACAAAGGGATAATTTGTAATCCTGGAGATTTGTGTGGTAATCATTAAATTATCTGGTATGTATGTGGCAAGTTGAAACCCATACGATAATACTAATAATAAACAACTGCTGATATGTTTTCAAAAACAACTCAGTTTTCACCCTGAAATGCCTAAATACATGCTAGATATGAAAACAGGTATTAATGAACAGGAAACAGGCATCTCACCTTGCAATAAGTGTTTCTCTGACATCCTGTAACACTACCTGTCACTTTTCTTACCTCTAATAAATGCAATGCACTTCATCAGTCCTCAAAGAAATAAATCGAAATATTATCAAATCAGTAGGGAAAAATCAAACAGAAGTATTCAATCCCTTTTCCTCCATTTGAGTTGAATGTTTTTGAAGTGGCTCACAGTTCCTTATAGAGATTTCATAAAGCCTTGGAAGTTAGATGCAAAGATTTTATATCAGAGGAGACCAGCATCACTCACGTTAGCATAAAACCAGATGAAGTGTATGCAATCGGATGGCTTTGCAGTAGTCTGCCAGACAGGTTGGGCTCCACGTTTTGTTCAGTTCACCTGCCTGGCTACTACACTTCCTTTTGTTATAGGATCTTATATGTACTCCAATCAAACCTGTATAATTTCCTTGGAAAGAAATATGGCAGACAACATCTTAAACAGCTCTTGAAATAGTGCTTTTCTAAAAGCCCAGGACAACCTACACAAGATTTATTTTTTTTTAATTTCACTCTCCAGGATAATTTTTCTGCACAGATACATGATACATATCCAGTTGTAGTGTTTCAGAATAATATTTAAGCTTATTTATCTAAACACGTGCTTCTTTGCATACTCTCATATGCGTATTTTGTGGTCTTCTTCAGGGACAATTTCTTATTTTTATTCTATTTTAAGTAATTACTATAATTGCTTAGCAGGTACATACAACTAAAGTGACATGAAGAAACATGAAAGAAGTTGTGTGACAGATATCCAATGACAACACAGGAACATCATTTGCTCCTTTTAACTTTGCTTCATAACACAAGCAAAGAGATCATCCTGTTAAAAAAACCCATCAATTTACAAATCCTAACTGTGCTTTTCTCTTTTCCATTGCACTAATTTTATCTATAGAGTTGCTCTCTGCTGAAAATCTCTGTAGCTGAGAGATTAATGGGAATCTATAAGTGTCAGACTTTGATAAGGATAATGAAGGCAAAGATGTTTGTACTGTATAGATTAAAATTATTAATGATGTAAAGTCTCCTTCTCAGGTCCATAAACCAACCACTGACTGACAGGGTTTGAGAGAAATATTTCTCTTTGGAATTTCTCTGAGAGTTCACTCAGAACTGGGAGGTAGATGAATTTCTATAGACCACTATAGCAATTTCTTTCTGGAGGATGGTTTTAGGGAAACTTTAGGGCAGAGCTTTCCTTTCCAGACATCAAATAAAAAAGAAAAAGCCAATTAAGCTGAGTTACCTGAGACTGAAAAAAGCTCAGATAAGATGATCCTGTAACCCATTAGAAAACATTAAGGGAGGATTGTGCCATATGCAGTGTGCTCTGTTAAACTGAGATTAGCGGCTGGCCAAACACGTTAAGAGATGCAGCTCTTCACAGAGGACAATGTCAATGTGTGGTTGTGCTACAAGAATACATTTAGGAAAGGAAAGTGCTTTGAGGGAACGGGGCTTTGGTAGAGCAGATCCATGAGCTGTGGTGTCCTTCTATCCTCTGGCGGTATGCTCAGTGAACACATAAACAGCCCCAGGAGCTTGGGGCATGTGATTGGGATTACGTAGAAACACCAGGAGGGCAAAGAGCTTTCCCATACTGGTAGTGAACCCGTGGAGCTGAGCGCCGTGACAGGGAACGTAAACAGCCCCAGGAGAACAGGATGGAGCTGAGGGGTGTGCAGGGCACTGGAACACAGGTCTGTACCAGATTTTAAAGACTTCATATGAAAGCTTTGAAGCTGCAATAATGCAAATTAAATAAAAGTCATAGCTGGAAGAAAACCCAACAGTTACATCTTGGATAAATAATTCTAAATAAGAATTTCCAAAAATGTAGAGACAAATTTGCACAGTCCCTTGGAAGGTGGAAAAAGTGGTCCGACACATTTTTCCACCTTGCATGTGTGTTTATGCATGAGTATTTAGATTTAGAATTGTCTTCAGTACATTATTTCTAGATCTGCTTGCAACCCAGATTCTCAGCCTTCATTTCAAGATATTTTTTGCTTTTCAAATGCATCACACAGGGTTTACATTAATCTAGGAGGACAGGCCAAAATGTTCCCCCAGCAGAAAGAATACGAGGTGTTTGGAAATACTTTCTATGATATTCTGCTTTACTATGTACATGGACTCTGGCAGACACCTGCCTCCTCATTTTATTTTTTAACCTGTCCAACTTGAAATGTTGCCTGTTCTCCCATGAAGCAAATAAAAACTCCTATAAGAGAACTGCTGTGTGAAAAGGATTTTGACCACTGGATCTACATACTGGCTACACATTAAGAGTCACAGTGGCTTCCAGAGACAGAACTGTGAGGATGCATGAGTGGGAAGAAAGGCCCAACGACACATCAGTGGTCATCTAAGGATGAGATGAAGACAGCAACTGAGAGAAGAGGATGAAAAGGAAAAAAAGTCTGTAATGCTGAATGTACCTCCAAAGGTTGTGAAACCTAACATACGTAATGTTTTTGCTACAGGCAGTTTAAGTGAGGATAGTGCTGCAGGGAATTTGCAGTGTTCCTGTTTGTATGCCTCTGCATAACCTCACAGTACCAATGGTTGGTTTTCTGTTGTGCACAGAAGGGTAATCCAAGCACCCTTCCAACTTGTTAGTATTCTCTCCCCACTCAGCGTGACTTTGCTGAAGGTACTTGTTGTGTGCGTCCAACTGCATCGGCTTGGCAGAGCAAAGGATTTTTTGAAAAGGCCATGCAGACAGTCTAGCCAGATCTGTTGCAGCCAGGTTTAGGTGTCTATGGTTTAGACAAATACATTCAAACTAATTTTATAGACTCTTGTTCTGCATAAGGGAGAAAAATAAGTGCATCTACTAAGCGATAAATCTGACCGTAAAATAAACTTCTAAAATACATTCAACAAATTATGGCACAGAATTTGCTGTATTTTCCTGTTTAGTTGTAAAGACACTTAGTTCTAGGAATAAACTGAGAGGTCTTTAAACTGCAATAGGACAAATCCTACCCTCGTTATCTTGAAAAAAAAAATCAAATAAGGACTTTGTCAAATATATCTATTTTTCCTTATTGTGACTTGTGACTTGCCCTTTTTTTATGTCACTCATGAGGGATTTTGACAAAGATGAATGACTTCAAGGATTTTTATCTCTAGACTGCTATGTTTATTTCTGTGGTTTCTGTGCAACAGCAAATGTCCTTTTATTTGCCGTTGCATTTTTGCAATGTGTGAAAGATATTCCATCCACAGTCTGAACACCGTCATTGACACAAGAACTGCTAAAGTTATGACATGGGCAACTTGATTCCTCTGTTTTGTTTCATACTCTTGCTTCTCAATGCCAGTTTTGACTTGTATGAACATTTCTAAGTTTATTAAAATAAAGTGGCTGCATTTTGTCCTTTTGTTTACTCTATACTACTCCCAGCAAGTGTTTCTCTTTTGCACTCTACTTTCTTCTCTGAACTTGTTCTCCCCTCTCCCAGGCACGCTACCTTTCCAGTAGCTGTGAATCTGAAGTGCCCAGGTCTTTGGTACATAGTTCCCTTTTGAAGTTAGGTATGGCTTTTGCTGTTGCATTCAGCCTCCCGATCAGTGTGACTTTTTCATCACATCCCTTTGTTTTATCATCTGGCTAGCTCAACATTCATCTGCTCTTCAGATGTCATATGTGCCCTAGCTAATGATTTTCCCAAAATCAAGTTATCTGTAGTTGCTCATTTTTATTGTAGCTATTTTGAGCCCACTCCCATGAGAGAACCATTCCCTCAGCTCACCAACCCCATCGATGAATGTAGTGTTCTCTTGTGGACTGCACAGAGGTGATAGATTCCTCAGAAGTTCCACCTAAGAGTGTCTGCCTACGGAGTTTTTTTTTTCCACATCCTGACATCTCAAGCGACCTCTCTAGATTTTGCTTTCTGTGGGCTTCCTCAAATATTTTTTCTTTAGGACTCAACTTTGCATCTGCTTCAGGCCCTGCAAGGAGCAGTTTGGTTACCTGCATTCACTAGTCTCGTTCTCTGCAGTGTTTCCAGTATTTAACTCCATGGCTGATTGCTTTTGGTGTCAGTCTGAATATAAGACATGCCACCATTGCATGTCTTGTACCAGACTGATTGCAGGAATGTGGACCCACAGAGGGAAAAGTAAAGTAAATAGATGTGAACAAGACTCTTTTAAAGCATGTGCTAATATGAGAAGTTCAGCTAAGCAAGAAACTATCTTAGATTTAACTCCCTCACCTATTTTAAAGGCATAGATCATTCCTTACCTCACCATTCATGACACTCTACAAATAGTACTTAGTTGAGAGATTGGACACATTTATTAGATAACTATAATCTAAATATTTATTCTTGGGTCTTACTCATTTTCCAGTCCTGGTGAAAATGTCATGCCTTTTGATCTGCCTATGTGACGCAGTCAGTGAAAGGAAATATTTTAAATTTAATTTTCATAATGAATACAAGTATAATAACCTGCTTTTCTTGCTAAATTTACTGTGAAGAGCATGACTAATCACATTAAAATAAATATCCTATTTAAAATTTCTTAATTTTCTACTATTTTATTTTCAAATTCTTCATTCTAGCTATGACTCTTGCATAGATTAGAGAGAATACAAAGATTAATTAGATCCACCACTTCCAAGTATTTCCTCTCAACATCCACATTCCGTGCTGTCCTGGGTTCAGCTGAGACAGAGTTCACTTTCTTTATAACAGCTAGCAAGAGGCTGTGTTTGGGATTTGTGCTCAGAAAAAAGATGATAAAAAGTGATGTTTATAACTGTTGCCGGGATGGCCCAAGGTCTTTCAGCTTCTCTGCTGTCCCCGGATGCAGGAGAAGCTGGGAGGGAGCACAGCCCCAGTGACCAGCCCAGGATTTGATCTTATGTTCGGGATTGAGACCCAGAGTGGCCAATAATCTATCCCATACCATACCCATCATGGCCAGGATAGAGGTGAGGACCCTCCGGAAGATTGGCCCTTTTGGTTCTGGGTCAGCTCTCTTTCCAGGTCAGCTCTCTCAGGGCGGTCCCTCTCCCTCCCTTAGCTCAGCTCTGAGTCTGGGACGCTCGGACTGTTCTCTCCGTTCCGTGAGTGCGGGTTCGGGACTCTCCCTGCTCCGGGATCGTTAGCCGGGAACAGGCTGAGCCTTGGTCATCGGGTGGGGGTGGCACTGTCACTGTGGTTTATCTTCTTAGAGTCTGATAGAATATCCCATCATTCTTCCATGGAATTCAGGTGAAAAATGGTATACCAATGAGATTTTGGGGAAACTATGCAAACAAGACTTCTGTCAAAGGCCTGCGTGCCCTGTCCTCTAAATTAAATGTGCGTGCTCTGGTGCTGCTTAAGCAACTGCGACTCCAGTTCAAGCAGAACTCAGCTTCATTAAAGATGTCAATTACTGCAACAATAACATCAAATCAGGATGTTACTTGAAGGATAGGCTACAAGTAATACTGAACTGAAAAAAAAAATAGGAACCGAGCAGTGCAGAAATTTGAAACTTGGTTAATTTTAGTTCAGTGATGACATGGCTTGTCTAGCCCAGGAAGATGGGGAACGTGAACCGCCATTAAATTTCCCCTTAAGGACATTTTTCAAGTTGATTCTGAACATTTGGGATTTGAAATCGGTAAGCCTAGGAAGTCATGCGACCTTTCCAGAAACTTTATTTTTCTGTCAGGCCAGACAGAATTGCCTTGAAACTGAAAAATGAATTATACTTCTTCACACCACTTTTTAAAGTCCTGAAAGGCTGTATTAGATTTATTTTGAAGGAAAACTGAAGTCACCTTCATTTTTACTCAGTTTTTCCATCTCATGAGTCAAGATGAGTTCAGATTACAAAGTGAACAAGTTTTGTGATTTGCCTAATTCATGTTTCCTCCTTGTGATCATTCTAAAACCCCACCACACTATTCATACGAGTCAGTCAATGAGAACTACATGCCAGAACGAACTGTGCAGATATCATTTGTCGGATTACAATGACAAATCAACCTGCACTTTCCCTTATCTACTTAGTGGTATCAAAGGCTCAACATTCACATCCATTAGCACAAATTAAAACCATAATTTAGCAGTTATTTGTCAAAACAGTTGTGTGTGTGTTTGGTTTAATTGCCTGCATTTGTCTGTCTAGTTTAAATACAGCCATAAGTCAAAGACACATTTTACTGCCTTAAAGAAAAGCTGTACACGACTTAATGCAGGCAGAATACTTTGAGTGATGTTCACAAAATAAATCATCTGCACCGCTGAACAAGAGACAGCGGTATGTGGGGTATATGGTATATATAATATGGTATATATTTCAACAGAGCATTACCCACTGCTCCCACTGGTGCAGGAGCCTTGCCTGCTTCTCACACAGGCTGTCCTAAAACAAGTGCCTGGATTCTTCTTCTTCCAGATACCTCCCTGGTACACACATCCCTATCCAAGGATGCCTGAAAAGTTACACGTTGCATCTCATTCACAAAAAAGCCCTCCACACTTGTACTGGAACACCTCACTGAACATGATTTTTCATTTCTAGTGCTCGTTCTGCTCTCCAGGGAATCCTGCTGCTCTGTTTCAGGCCTGGTTTGTATCACTGGAGTCATAATCAGAATTATTGCTTCAGTCTGAGAGTCTAAAGCATTTGTTAAACACAGCCAATGGTGCATGACTGCATGAAAGCTGGATTCTTCATATCATATTCCAGGTGGAGAATCTAAAACCTATTTCAGTAACAGTCCCAATGCCAACACACACATTGTAAAACCTTCCTGCTTGCTGCTGAAAAGCAGTGGGTTCAGAGTGATCCTTCTCCCACCGAACTAATGAATAAAAGTGGTTTTGGCTTTAGTGATTCATGGTGACCCAGGTTCCCAAATAACAAATGTACTTCTTTTTGGACTGAAATAGGGGAGAGAGAGTGAGGGAGAGGGAGAGGGAGAGGGAGAGGGAGAGGGAGAGCACAAGGAGGAAGAGAGAAGTGAGAGCCAGAGTGATCATCTGCTGCTTTATTTGTGGTCCAGCAAGGCAAGAGGCTGGTACAAAGGGCACGAATTGAAAATTAGGAGGAGAGGGTTTAGCTCCTAGCTCAGATTGTTGCTTCTTTCAACCTTGGGAAACTTTGAATCTCGAGGCCTTTTCTGAATTCCCATTCCCTAGTGTGGTGCTGGAAGGACAAATTCTCCTGAAGCTGGACAGGACCATGTGGGAAGTAGTAAGGAAAAGTGACACTTGAAGCCAACTACCTCTAAACAATTGCATAAGGTCTGGAGATGAAAACCAAGATGAAATTACAAACTCAGGGGAAACATTCATGGAAAACAGACAAACATCACATTCTCTTAGTGATACAGTAATTCACATCCTGCATCAAGTTTTTGAAGTGATATTCAAGTGTGTGCCCTGGACAGATGATGTAAATGCTGCAAGCGTGAAGGCAAAACGGCAAGAGGTGCTTTGATCTCTTCTGCTTCACTCCCATGCACCACACATTAAAGTCTGCACTACAGAGAAGTTTGAACAAGTGATCACTTTCAGACTGATAATAATTTGACAACCTATAAAACTCAGGGAAGCTGTCCATTGATTGTATGTGCTCCTTGGATTTCCATGTATCTACGCAATGAAATACAGATTCTCTTAGTCGCTCCCTTTTTCCTAAATATTTGTGAGCTAGTCAGGGACCTGAGAACATCTCAGTGTGAAAAGTGACACTAACATCTCAAGTCAGGGACCTGAGAACATCTCAGTGTGAAAAGTGACACTAACATCTCAGAAGAAGTGTTTAAGGCAGAGGCCATAGCAAATTCTGTTGGATTCAGTAAGTGATCTATGCCATAGGGTCTGAGTAATATAGAAGTACCATTCCATTATTTCTATAATATTTTTTAAAAGCAGCTGAATGTGGAACACTGCTGTGAGTGAAAATGATATTCAGAGTACAAGTGACAAGTCGTATTTTTCCCCTTCTTATTTGTTTGCTCTTCCAACTTGATTCCCTTTGTGTAAAAATAATCCAATGTTTTGTTGTTTGTATGTGCAAAAATAATTTATCAAGACTGATAAACTGAGATGTGTTCAATGATACCAAGCTAAAATCCTTGTTCCAAATGCTGTGCAGTTTGGCAAGATGTCATCTGATGTCCGTTTCTCCGTCTGAACTTTGATGACTAGCTCTTGCAGATCCCAACACTAAGCATGACACAAACATTTGATGTTGTCTTTAGAGAAAACTCATAATTGCACTACACTGCCACCTAATTAATCTTTTTTTTTTTGGTTTATATAAATGCTAAGAAATTATTACTCTTTCTGTTGAAAACATCCCAAAGACAATTCATAATATTTTATTCTTACTCATGCAGTTACATTTATTTGAAGTTGAAATAGCAGATGAAAAGTAATTAAAAACATAAAGTTTTCTTATATCTGTCATAAGAACACTGAAAACAGAAAAACAATTACTGTAATTAGATAAGAACCACAAAACAATCAAAAGGTGAAGGAAAAAATGTGGGGGTTTTCTCTTTCTATTGCATTTTTAGTTCAATTTTACCCAGGGACACAGCCAATAACAACTTGTCTTATCTGGCATATTGGGATGTTTTGTACAGCCACCCATTTGGTCTCTGGGGAAAAAGAGGATCTGTTAATTTTCCATTCTTGGATTAAGTTATTTTTGATAAACTAGTTAGTCACGGGAGTTTCCTAGCACTTTTTCAGTGAGTCTGAGAAACTATATCCAGTTCCAGATTTCTAACTGAAGAAACAGAAGATTCACTCTGTATTTTGCTGTGGCTCTCAGGTCCGGGCTGTACCACAAAGCTGAGTCAACATCACATCCAGGATGCCTGGAATGAACATTATTGGCGTATTGGGAATATACCACATGGATAACTCTAAACTCTAATCTAACTCTAACCTACTCCATCATCACTCCTTCAATGGTAAATGATGGGTTGGGATTTTTAGTAATAGATAGAGTTGCACACGAAACTTACAAAAATTTCTGATGTTAGATATGTAAACTTTATAAGGAACTATGTTTACAAAAAAATGTCAGTGAAGTTGTCCAAAAAAATGTCCAAAGTTGCAAATACACTTCTTGACATTGTTTTTTAAAAAAACTGTCTTATAGTCTATTTCTTTTATTCTCTGTTTAATACAGTCCTAATTTTGATATAGAACACAATTTAGAATTACTCATCAATGTATTTAATGAGGGAATGAGATTTATTCTTTCCAAAGTTTATCTTTTTATTCTTTACCCAACTTCTTCAGATAAAAACTGTTTTGTGTGATTTTAACTGCATGCATAATTAGCCATTTGTGCAATTCTGCATGAATGTTATTCACAGAAACCCTTCTGCAATATAAAGAAGGAAGCGGTGGAAACTAGCTTGTGGAGAGACTAATTTTTTGTGTGTACTGAAATGAAGGAATTACTCATTATATCAGCTTCTTCTTTATGATATTGAAAATACACAGTGTTGAGAAGCTTCCCTTTGCTCGTGAGTCACATCCCCCATTATTGCAGGTAGCTGGACACCTAACCCCTTCCCTAGGCTGGTGAAGCTGTGGTCTCGGGCCCCCTCAGGCTATTGCAGGCACACTGCAGCTAGTTTGATGAAAAGATTCACTTTATTTCCTTTTGTCAAAGCTTCCTATGGACTGCTTAAGAGTCCCTTTGTGGCCACTGAGCACCAGATCCTACAGTTCTGAAAAGGTTGTGGTGATAAAACCCGAGTCATGGCTTCCGTTAATGAAGAACGTACGACAGGATAAAACATCAGTACAAAATATCAGACAAAATAAATAGAAATGGCCATATAAACAATAGGACATGTTGCTTCTGACAAAAATCCATTCTGCCCTTTTTAGACATTCGGTGGCCAGTCTTTCAGCTTTCTTGAATTAGCAAGGTCACATGTAATCCTTCAGGAATGCGGGAGGCTGTCTTTGTTAGCTTTCATTCTTCTACAGAGAGAACCTCGTGGAAACACGGGTGGCTCTTACATTCAGAAGTTTGTTTTTCACTAGAGGCAGCATTTATTAAATATCCACCTGTTGATATAACAAGATAAAGTCCCTTCTAAGAGGTAACTCCTGGTCTTTTATCACCAGAATACTTTTGGAAATTTCTGACTCCAATCTCAGTCAGTGTCTTGTGGTGTCACAGGGATGGGATCAACGGGTTCAGCACTTTGGTAGTTTGGCTCTGTGATTCCAGTCAAATCTGCCTCATTCATGAGTTCGGACTAAAAGATCCTTGATGCGAAGAAGCATTTGAAGTAACAGACTTCATCCTATCTATGGCCCGCTGTTGGGGGAGTTGAGCCAAGGTTCTTGAGGCATTTGTCAACACACCAATAACAAATGACAAGGCTGTAAGCAGTTAGGGCTCAAAAATAATGTTATTGTCTTTGTTACACATACTGCTTTACCACACTTCTTGCCGTGTAAGCACAATTGCATCTCTTCAAAATCACATTCAGCTTTTGACATGATATATCTATGTAGTTCCTTTTTAACTCTACAGAAGTGGTTAATCTAAAAAGACGTTGAAGTGGGGACAATGCCTTCACGAGATCTGTTGTATAAATTTCGTTACCGTTAGTTTTACCTCCACATGCTGCTCTAACCAGAAATTTCGTTACTTCTCACAAAAGATGCTGGAAACCACATGTAGCTCTTTCTACTCTTTTGCCTCTGGTGTTTCCCACACCCACACGCGATTTCCCATGAGATTTTTGTTGTCTTGTGTCAAATATGGCTCTTCAAGTAACCAAAGCTTTACCGCTATGGACTTAACCTGAGTTTCTTTATGACTTATGTTAATCAACTACCTGAAACTTACTGCTCTCCTGGATCTCCTCAGTGCTTCTCTATGGGTTGTGCATGTTCTAAAATCAAGTTTCACATTATTTTGCTGCTTGCTTTGAGCAGTCCTGTCATTTTTCTAGCAGGATCAAGTGGTTTGCTTGTCTGTTTGCCCTTCTCCTTTCCCATTTTTGCAAAGATTATCTTAGTTTATTGGATTTTTATTCAAATGAAAGTTTGAAATACCTGAGGTTACAGATCCGCAATCTCTTGCCTGAGACAAAACCCAACACCAACTCAGATGAAATAACCCAAAAACCATTAAAAAAGAGACGGGTAAGTATAACGAGGCTCAAAGAAATACGATTTTGTAACACACTTGCCTTCTCATTGCATGTCTTCTGACATTCTTGTTACGTATCCCATCACATTAAATGATGACTCTGAGCAGTCACACCTCATAGTCCCAAAACAAAGATTTTCTGACTTGTGCATCACTGAACCAAGGTGGAGATCCAGAAGGCCATATTGTACCACTGGATCACTACCAGCCCTGTCATTTTCAAATTCTGTGTTTTGTCAGGATATTGTGACATCTGGTTCCAATGAGCTCCACAAATGCAGCCAAGAATACTGTGGCTCTTTGGGAGCTTCATAGATTTTTTTGGTGCAGTAAATGTAATAAAACAACCCAGACAGATTTTCTAAGATGCATTTGAAAGACGAGTATTAAACATTGTTTTTTGTCATTCAGACAAAAAAAGACAAGCTATGTATAAGAGGTAACTTTCTCATATGGTCACTTTTTGGATAAAGTACATTATCTGTGGAAGGCTTTCCTTTTCCTAATATATCGTTGTGCTACTTTGTGTGATTCATCATATAAATTCTTTTTTTTTCACATTAGCAATATCAGTGTGAAACATGTTTTGTGAAAAAAAAATTCCAATATTTTTGTTTCAGCAGCTTTCATAAGCAAAACCATCATTTTTTTATTATATTTACAATACTAGTAGCTATTCCCACATAAAAACAAATCACATAATTTTTAACAGGATGAAGTTTGACTTTGATTTTAACTTTTTACCTTCAAAATTATATAAACAATAAATATATTAAGTCTTATGCAGAGATTGATAAAAACCCTGAAATTCGTTCTCACATTTGTTTCTTCCTCTCTTCCTTCTGGTATATTGCTGACTAGTGCTCCTCAGCAGAGCACAAGGTATGTAATACGTACAGAAGGAGCAGCACACCAATGTGCATAGGAGGAATAGCAAACAGCAAATGTTCTTTATCTTCTTGAAGGTCTTGTCTGATCCATAAAATTTCCCAGTTTCCCAATTTCCCAAAAATCCACCCTCTAATGGAAAAAAAAGTGCAATGCTCAAGACGGTTGTTGAGAAACCTCTCGTAACAGCCTAAAGTATGAACAGGTCATTGCCAATGCAGAGAAGTCTGCCTTAAGCTGGATACCATAAAAAGGCCACAGATCCATCATGTCACATAATTTTACAAAAGAAGCAATCACTTTCTGGTCCAGCAGAATACAAATGAAACTACAATTTTCAGTACCACTGACCATGAAATATATCCTATTTCATAAGTTCCCACTCACCTTCCAAATGAACTTCAAGATTTATTAAGTCTTGCAGACTATCAGAAGGGTAAATTCATATATCTGTTCCTTCTTAAACTCATTGGGAAAAGGAAGTAAAAAATAATTTGTTTTACTGCAGTGAGAAAAATTAATAATGGAACAAACTTTGTTTTAGGAATGACCTGAGATAATTAAATGGTGATGTGAAAATATTTTATTAACTTCCTTTAAGTCTGTTTTCTCTTAACTTTGAGCCATCCCAGCAGACTGTGTGTGGCATTCCCATCAGAAAATTAACATATTTTCTTTAAGAGCCAAAGGAATGTAACACAAATATGCAAATAACAGAAGTCAAAACTACACGGCTTGGTACGATATTGTAATAACCAGGAATTGCAATGAGGAGAAGGAAGAAACCATTACCAGTTGACAGTGACATTTGCTGTGCTTAGCAAAACAGTTGAGATGCAGGCAAGAAGCACTCGTCAAAGCACAGAAACAAATAAACCATCCCACCAACTGAACAAGCAACAGAGCTGTCTTCTGGGAGCCACTGGCAAGGAGGGAATCCTGTCCAACCTGAGCACTGATCTAGCAGTTAGAACAATTCTCATGCATTGTTTATCAACACTTTTCATCTAGTTTATATGTTTTGGAAGCCACTACTAGGGAGCAAAGCAGAATATTTTAAATATCGGTACTCCAGAACATTAATGACAAAATTGGGAAAGGGACTCTGGTCTGCAGAAAGAGATCAGCGCTGTGTGCAAGAGACTTCTGATCTTCCATATCACTGAAGACATGGGTTTGCTGTGACAGTTTTTAATAAATTAAGGTCAAAGACCTTGATGTAGTCACTAAAGGACCAAATTCCTTGATGTAGTCACTAAATGCTCAGTTGTGCCCTGAAAAGCAATCTTGACCTTACAGCACTTCTTGCCTCTCAGAGCAGCTAAACGTGTGATATGCCCCTTTTTATCTGGGTAAAGGTTGCCTCCCACGTTAAGCCTACTGCCTGACTCACGCTCAGGAAAGCTTTGTTTCGTGTAATAAATGGCTGGGGTGCCGCTGCAGTCCAGGTTTAGGTGTCTCTCTAATAGATCTCTAAGAACACTGAAAAGTTCATTCTGATTGCAACTATGCCATGTGCCACTGTGGTTATGCCATGGTTTTCCCCAGGTCCTTTTGTTTTCCAGCCCATTTTGATCTACTCCTTGATTTTGGTTTACTAACCATGCAGTGCATTAGCATGTGATACAGCTTCATCAGGATACTGTGAAAATGGGTAAAACACTGGCTATAGCTAGGCAACGTTCTTTTAGCTTCAGCCCGGTCTTCGTATGTTGAATATGTAAACTGCAAATGAAATAGACTCTGAACTAAAGCATACCAGTTAGTATGTTAATCCTTATAATTTTGCATTTCAAATTGTAAGCTAATAATTTCCTAGAACACAGCCATTAAAAAGAAGAAATAACTGAGCAACTTCTATAAATATTTTTGCTTATGAGGATGCAAAAATAAATATACAGCTAGGTAACGAGCCTAGGAATCAAAAACTCTACCCTCCGTTTCTGGCTATGGCGTGTCTCCTTTCTAACTCCAGCAAATTATCTGTCTCAGTTTTCCTGCCTGCTGTCTGTGATCATAAATAATTTGATCACATTGGTTATGAGTCCTAACAGTGGCAAGGAGTGGTCTCCACGATGTTCAAAAGTGATACTGAGGAGGCTCCAGCGGTTGCTGAGCAGACAGTAGGAGTAGACATTGGCGGAGAGAAACTGATGCAATTTTATACTGTAACATCATCACTCACCTTGAAATGCAATCTTAGCTAAGTGCTCTGTTTACACATTCTCATGCTGCTTAAAAACTGCCTAAATGGAAATCCTCTGGCGACCTTCTTTCCATGCACACAGAGTATGTACAGCCCTGCCTGGTCTCCCAGCATCACTGAACCACGGCGCTGTGCCTCTAGTGCCCAGCCCCAGGCTTCTCCCCTGCCGGGCAGTCAGGGAATAAGTGGGGCACGCAGCAGAGAGAGGAGCTGAATGGCGTACATCAGTCCCACGATTCACATACAGCTAGTGGAAGCAAAAAGAAAAATTTATAATTCTCTTAGAGACCTGGGAAGCTGACATTTTGTCTGGCACACATGTAAATGCAAAAGCTGAAACAGAAAAAGACAAATGCAGCTGATGAAAGCTTCTGCTCTCATTTACTCAAAATTTTCATTTACTTGAGCAACCTAATGTTCTCCGCTGAGTGGAGGAATTCCTGGCTTATCCAGGCTAAAGGAGAGAAGAGTTGGGTCTCGTGAGACTAGCTGGAAAAGTTTTGTGGATGTATGTTTCGAAAATGTGCATACTCAAAACAAACAGATGCTTTTCTTGATAGCAAGGAAAGTTAAACTTTGTAATCATTTGTTTAATTTGGTTCACTCAAGCAAAAAGAAAATAGAGGACTAATCCTTCAATCACAGTCTTAGTCATCATTGTTTGTCATATGCATCCAAAAAGGCAAGCAAAAAGACCAGAAAATGAAGCAAAACAATACCAAAGATAGAAAACAGATAAATGCAAAATGTGGTCATAGCACATCTACAGTATCTAAGTTTCTTGAGTTTTGGGGTTTTTTTGTAATTTGGGTAGGTGTTTTCAGTATGCAACATATTGATTCATTGTTTGCAGAAAACTATCAATCTTGTAATGCTCTCCGAAGCAACAGGGAAAGTTACACTTAATAAAGGAAATTATTATAAGCAACTTGAGCCCTCTTGCTTTGGTGAAGTTATCCAGGGAAGGGAAGGGAAGGGAAGGGAAGGGAGAATGAGTCAAGCACTTTGGTCTAGTTGCATTCCTAGCATATAAATTAACTTAAAATATATGTATTTTAGGGCTGGAACACTATTGCTAGACTTTTATTTTGACCTACATATCCTGAGCTATCGTTTCATACAGAACTCAGAATGAATATCCCCTGTGACCAGAACTCTAAATTTCAATACTCCATTTCAGTGGTCTGTCTTGAAATATTTTCCTCCATTTGTTGCGTTAAGACCAAAGGATTTCACAGAATTACGTGCTGGACATTAAAGATGCATCCAAGAGACAAACGGCTTGAGTTTCATAGTTATATGTTCAGTTTTGTGTAAAAACATGCATTTGAGCTGCTAATTAGCTCTCCTGAAAGCATTTCACATGATATAAAAAGAGTAAGATACGTATTATCTCATGAGTTAATAATGAACTGAGCAGTCCTTGTTAGTTCTTTCTCATACTTATTTTACAGTCTGTCAACTTTTGTTAATTGTGTGGTTTATATACCTACAAAAAAACATCAGCAATCAAGGTACATATCTATGGAGTCATAAATTCCAGTACACTTCCAATATGTCAAGGCTGAACGCCAGCAAGGAGATTCTTTACTAGTAGGTGTCTAAAAACCAGACTGGAAGGCAAAATGCCAGCATGAAAACCAAGTCAGTACTGGTTCTTAATATAGTTCCCCATCATCCCCACTCCCGCTCCTCCCGCTGATATGCTAACATCTCTCCAGAAGGGAGTACAATGTAAAAATCCAGCATAAAACTGCAGGTAGACAAATATCCACATTCGACGTGAACACACTAGATCACGCACCATTGGTACCGTACCAGTTGCCCTTGGAATCCCAGTGTTAACATGTACCATCCAGACAATCAAGATAAGCATAAACAAGTAGGAACATTGTTTAAGAAGTAGATTTCAGAGCAAGTGTTCATACACAGTGTGAAAAAAAAAAGACTATTTAGAATTCTGGACAATATTCCCAGTTAAGTAAAGTAAAACCAGTGGAGTTTTACTTCCAGAAAACTGCTAGAATGTCTCAGCTCATTCCCAAGGCAAAACACACTTCTGCATTCCTGTTTCCCCTTCCTCATCTCTCCCCTGCCCTAGTGAGGTCCTGAGGCTTTCTACCATACCGAGCAATCAAGGATGAGTAAACTTCATTCCAGCCCTCTAGTTAGAGCTAGCGACTGCAAGCCCGATGATGCTGTCTCATCACATTTGCCAAACTCAAAGTGAAAGCTAAAAGAATTATCTTTGAGGGGATTTACTGCAATAATAACACCACACTGAATTTTGTTGGGATATGACATTTTAAACTGTAGGAGGGTTCTAAACCCTATAAAACCACGGTGATAATGGAAAAAATGAAGACAGCCATAGTACGCCAGTTCTCTTTGTAACCGATACTAACTCTTAAAGAGTTTCAGTGCTCACCCATAGTGACCCTGCTCGGTCAGGCCATTCCAGGCAGGGCTCCTGTGAAGTATGGGACTTCTTGATGTCTGTTTTAAATTTATTTTCATTTTCTGAGTAGGCTGAGCTAGTGTCTGTTCAGATTAAAATAGCAACCAGATAAACTTTTACCTACATTTAGACTTAGGTTTCTGACAGCTTAATCCCCTGTAGTTCTGGAGGGGTTTTTAACTGGTTTGCTTTGGAGGACTGAGAACAGGTAATCTGTCTGGAAATCGTAGCAGGAAGCATACTTGTAAGACAGCTTCCTCTGAATTTTTGACCAAAAAAAATAAAAGAAAACTTAAATATTATTTGTTTTCTTCTTTAAAAATGGATCCAAGTGCACAAATTTCCCTTGTCTGTTCCCATAATGTTGTGTCTGATTGTGCAATTATTAGAAGGCAGTCTTCTGTTTTAGGTTTGCATACAAGCACACAATGATTTTTTTTTTCACTTTATTTTATATACAACAGGAAATTAGTTAAAATCACTCTTCAAAAAAGTGTTATAGTTGCAGATTTGAGCATCAAAATTTTAAAAATGCCAAATTTAATTTTACTCAATCATCCCTAACTTATTCCTGCCATACACATATGCAGTATCTTCTGTATGGCCTCCATTCATGAGAGTTTGCCCAAAGTCTCTGAAGAGCTTTGCACCACTGAGTTTGTGAGATGAAGCCATCAAGGTCTAGAAGGCACGGTGAAGATGGAAGCAATGGAAGGAACCCATCACCTGGTCTTCTGGAGGCCAGCACAGGGCCAGCATTGCCCTGAAAAGAGTTGCTGTGGTTGAGGCAAGAGGTTTCCTGATTCCTGGTGTCTCCCCACAGGTCTCACAGGACTTCTGCACCTTTGTGATGCTTGTTGTAACCTAAGAGCCGCTTCCCTAAAGGGGGTCAGAGCGAAACAGCATGGACCCCTTCACCAGACAGCACACATTACATTGTCACTGGCTTACTTCTGGATTTACATGTGGCTGTGAACGCAAATCAAGTACAAACCGGTCCTTTGTCTGTTACTGGGACACAAACTCTCCTAGACACGGGCCCCAGGTGAGAGTGGAATCAGGAGCTGTGGTCCTTTCCATGACACACACCTCTCCTGAATTTGCTTGCTTGTTTGAAGCAAAAAATAAATTGGCATGCTGAAGAATTTTAAATAAAAAATCAGAAATAAGTATAAGTGCTAAAAACCCCAGAGTGATAAGAGGTACTAAATTCCAGGATGTTCCAGAATATGCTTCTATCTTTCTAGTGTCCAGAGACAAAAGAGAGCTTCCAAGAAGTAGACCCCATCCTGCCCCAGGTATCAATACAGCACTCCAGAATTAAATTAATGGTTGGTTTCAGTGGTCATACTCTATTATCCTCAGATTGCCTTGTCCATAGGCTGTAGCTTGTACAATCTTTGCCTGACACCTGCTTCTAACTTAATCATTTAGTATCCAGGGTTTTTTTCCATGTAACCATGTGCAGTTTGGGGTTTTTTTTCCAAACTTTTCTCCAAACGGCTTAAATTGCTTTCAGACCTTCAGTCTATACTTTCAGAACTGGGGTGTTGCTTTTTTTCCAGCTGAGCTAAGAAACACCAAGCACACTTTCTTTCTCCTTCCCTCCCTCTCTCTGCTCCACCCCAGCAATGGAAGCACAGAACAGCTCTCTCCACAAAGACCTGCCTGAAGATGTACAGGCTGATGGGCCACCCAGCTCAGCCCCTTGCACCGTGGTTTAACAGGTTAGGTATTCCTTTCTGGATTATTCATGGTTAAAACCACCAATGAAGGTAGAATTTGCTCTCAACAGAACCTTCTCCTGACTCATTGGATTGCCAGCTTGGGTAAAGTCTAAAGTGGGAGAGCAACTGTTGAGGGTTTTGGATACACTTTTCCTGTTGGGCTTTTTGGAGTTTGAAAGGCTGCTGCGCAGCTTGCCACCCTCACTAACATGCCAGAGGTAATTACAGGATCTCTGAACAAAAAAAACAAACGGACTGAGTGTTCTCAGATCCTCTGACTGTTTCTTCCATGTCATCAGCAACCCCAACTATTCTTTTTTCTTTTTGTTAGAGTAGTTCTTTCCATTCTTTCCTCACCTGCATCTAACACAGACCACAATCCAGATTTTTCCTAAGGAGCTTCCAGTCTAGCTGCTTTTCTATAAAATCTGGCTGTAATTTATTTATTCCTCTCCTAAGGCCTCATTTCCTCCCTTTTCCCACTACTGCATTGTGCAAAAGATGATGTAACGTGTCTATTCTTAACCTCAGCTATGTCTGTGACACAGTTCTTTTTTCATGCTAAGAGATTTAGCTACGTACGTTAGCTTTTTCCAGACGTAAGTCTATTTCTTTTCCTTCTGCTGCCCCTCAGTATTTTCTCAGAAACTAGGAATGTGACCTAATTGCCATTTATTTTTTTCTTCTCCTTACTGAACTGTTGCCACATTAAGCTATTTACCTTTATACATATTACAGAGAGCCTCGGGAGCTCACTGGAAAATAGTCTCCACGGTGCTTTGTTTCCTACTAATGCATTTCCTTCTCTAACAGGCTTTCACTGATGAAAGGACAAGAGACAAAGGGCAGGGAAAGGGGCAGAACAGGAAGTCTGACCGCAGTGACGATACACAAATGGCTGCATTAGCTCGTTTTCGGTTTTAGCTCATGGTGTATGTTCATTAGAAGGGGAATTGTTTAACAAGGAAAGGGAAGATAAGACAAGGCAAAGGCAAGGCAAGGAGGAGAGCTCTTCAGGCAAAAACTTGATATTGGCAAACTCATTCCAGGGATCTGAAGGTATTATACAGGGACGGAGTCTCAGAATAGGTGCAGCAATGCCCTTCACGACTGAAAATAGCATCTGGGTTGTAGGTTGCAGCTTCAGATGTACCCTTATGCTGCTTCCATACTGACGGAATGGCAATCATTTTTTCCTCAAAAGGGAGACGATCCACAAGGGATACAAGGTTCAGCTGAATTTCACATTAAAAATTCAGCATGCTTATAAACTGCAGTCTGCCTTCCAGCAGCAGGGCTCATTCTGCTCAGCACCGGGTGGTCGCAGCGGTTGTTTAAGAGATGATAATGGCTGCAAAGGGGCTGCGAAGTTGCCGTAATTGTACGGTTTGCTAGTAAACCAAGTGTACTGGTCTCACATGCTTACTGAAGTTTCTACGAGTAGAGCCTGTGCTCTGCTCTAGATCTTCACCAAAATTAACAAACCAGAGGAATCAACTGACTTTACACAAGTGCACAGCAAATCACTGCTGAGATGTTCATGACTGAGTACACATCAGTGTTACTCTTCTCCTTTCTTCTCCAAAGTCCTCTCCAAATGTCTGAGCACTCCCGGCACGTGGAGTTAACCGAGGGGGAAAGCACCGCTCCCCTCCCCGAGCCAAGCAGAGCCCTCTCTTCTTGGAGACAGCCACGCTCAGGAGAAGTGCAGAAGGGCACGCTGACTTCAGAGCATACGATCAGTCCCACGAAAATCAACGGTGCTTCAAGTTACTCATCGTTTCAAGTTCTTTGCTGAACCAAGTGTCAAACCAAGGCTTTGCCTGTTCAGATGTCTGATCTGATCTCCACAGTGTCTCAGGAAATAAGGAATGGTTTCTCAGCAAAGACAATGACAGACCATGTGAAGTCAAATAGAAAGTGCAGACAAGAGAGTGCAACAAGGCAACTTATAGAAGAATGTAACCTGGTATGAGCAAAGTCCAGACAACTTTCGAACTCATACACGAACACAGACATGATTTCATCTTTTCTAAAGCATTTAATCCAAATTCACTGCTCTTTTATAGAATTATTATAATTTTTAGTGTTAAATACTATTTTTGCTAGTTTATAACTTTGTTTGCCAAAACTGAACGATGTAATCAATGAAAGAGCGGTCCTCTGCAACTACAAATAAATAAATAATTAAATAGAATGAAACAATAAATAAAAGCAAGCAACATTGAAAGTTACATGAACATTGAAATCATACTAACATTTTTACCAAATGCAAGTGTTTAAAGAGCTGATCCATTTTATAAAGGGATTTAATTGCTAATTTTGTAAATTAAGCAAATCAGGTTGGAATAAAATAATGTGCATTTAATCTTTCCAAGAGAAAAATCATCTAATGTACAGTTGGCATTTCTCCAGCCATGAAATATCTATGCTCTCCTCAGGCCAGTAGAGTAGTTTTTCCAACAATAAATACAGTATATGAACAAACATGTTATTTTAAGTGCCTTCAGTGTTTCATCATCAGCTAATGGGAAAATTCAGGCTGACTATGATTAATATAGAATAGTGTAACTCAGCCAGTGTAAAAAGATGAGGGTCTGCTGTTGGGAATACTTGGAGAAAAGATGAGACAAAAGCTGACTCATCCATACCGCTTTTAAGAGTTCTACTCTCTAGAAAGATACATGCGCCCCAACATAACATAGCTATGTATTTGCCACAAGGCAGCCAACGAAAAGAAAAGAAAAACAGGGCATGGGACTAAAAAAGGAAGAAGGGGGAGCATTTTTTAATTTTTGTATGCATTTGAAAACAACGTTCCTCAAGATTAAACCATCTGTTCTGTTGGGATTTCAATGCCTGGACATGGCTTCCTGAAGGACTTTCTCCAGAACTTGTTACAGGGGCTGAGGTGAAGCTGACTGGTCTGTAGTTCCTGATTTCTCCTTCTTTGAGGATGATGCACCTCTTCTGGAAGATGGTTGCAATATTTGCCTTGCCATTGTTCAGTGGCAACTGAGATCAGCCTTGCAAGGCCCTCAGCCAGTTCGCCATGCTGCACTCCACCTGGTCCCATGGACGTCAGTACGTTTACTCAACCTGTGCCACCACTGTCCTCCTTTACCACAGCTAGTGTCTCTCTACCCCCAACTTTGCTGCTGGCCAAGAGACCTGGGAGGCCCAAGATCACCTATAGCGTCTGCCATTCGTTCCTGTATCTGCATTTCCAGTGCTCAGTGGTGGAGTGACTTTTGTTAGCGTATGTAAATAGTGCGTCTTCCTTTCTGAAGGTCATAATTCATAAAATTCTCTCTTTCTTTTGTCCACTATATATCTTTTCTCTCTCCTAATGTGACTTTAGACAATGGGAATTTTCCTGATTATCCTGTCAAAAGAGCTAGTTTGTGTTAAATGTGATGTATGAATATTATCTTCAGTGTCAGTAACGGAAAAGATATTAAAAACAATAAATATCTCACATTGGGGATTTCTCATGTTTTATTACTAGACGATCACTTATTTCAAATGTGATATCCTGTTGGATTCAAGTTAATATCACAGGTGTTAAAGCAGCATGTTTTTGTGCTCTAAATAGCAGTTAACCTATTAATTTTTTAAAAGTTTTGTTGGTTCCTTTAAGAATAAAAACTTGTAGTTTGACATGGAAAACCAAGGGACAAAAAAAAAAACCAAAAAACAAAAAACAAAAAAACCCAAACTTGCTTAGTTACCTAATACAGAAATTAAATAAAAAGTTTTACTTTTAAAAATGATTAATACTTTTCTGCCACTTATTAAACAGTGGAGAACTGCATGTAACTAAGGAGAAAAAATATTTGCAAAGAGGTTCTAAATGCCGTAGAAAAGAAAGCTGAACTCTCTTTGGTAACCTCTTTCACACTGTATATGGATTGCACCCGTAAGCACGTGCAATATCTGCCTCAAAAATAACAGAAGACAAATGACACCCCGTGCAGCAATAACACTGGTCTTACTTTTACAGTACTCCATACGTTTCCTCTTTGTATTTGTAGCCAACTTACTCTTTGTGAGATGGATCCAAATTCTTCATTCTAGCTATGACTCTTGCATAGACTGGAGAATATGGAGATTAACTAGATCTACCACTGCCAACTATTTCCTCTCAACATGCACATTCCACGCTGTCCTGGGTTCAGCCGAGACAGAGTTCACTTTCTTCATAACAGCTGGCAAGAGGCTGTGTTTGGGATTTGTGCTCAGAAGAAAGCTGATAAAAAGTGATGTTTACGCGGCTGCCAAGGTCTTTCAGCTCCTCTGGCTGTCTGCAAACAGGAGAAGCTGGGAGGGAGCACAGCCCCAGTGACCAGCCCAGGATTTGATCTTAGGTTCGGGATTGAGACCAAGGGTGGCCAATAATCTATCCCATACCATACCCGTCAGGCCCAGGATAGAGGCGAGGACCCTCCGGAAG